>NW_024081309.1:892376-1055694 GCF_003009895.1 Hyaena hyaena | reverse complement strand
CTCCACACTGTTTTCCAGAGGGGCTGTACCAGTTTACATTCCCACCAACAGTGTAGGAGGGTGCCCGTTTCTCCACATCCTCGCCAGCATCTAGAGTTCTCTGATTTGCTCATTTTAGCCACTCTGACTGGCGTGAGGTGGTATCTCAGTGTGGTTTTGATTTGCAGTTCCCTGATGACGAGGGATGCTGAGCACCGTTTCATGTGTCTATTGGCCATCTCGATGTCCTCTTTGGAGAAGTGTCTGTTCATGTCTTCTGCCCATTTCTTTACTGGGTTGTTTGTTTTTCGGGTGTGGAGTTTGGTGAGTTCCTTATAGATTTTGGATATTAACCCTTTGTCTGATATGTCATTTGCAACTATCTTTTCCCATTCCGTTGGTTGCCTATTAGTTTTGTGGATTGTTTTCTTTGCTGTGCAGAAGCTTTTAATCTTGATGAGGTCCCAATAGTTTATTTTTGCTCTTGATTCCCTTGCATGTTAGTGTTTTAATTTATGTCTAAATATAGGTGATATTGTTTCCAAATTGATAAGTTTAAAAATATCATGTTAGTGTTTTATGTCTAAATATAGGTGATACTGGATTATTTTCCTGGGTAAACAAGTCATTCAAATTTCTTTCTATGCCTATATGAACAGTCTTTTCTGTTTATATATTACTTATTGACATATGCATATAATCCCTTCATATAATCAGTAAATTCATACTTATCCATTTATCTCTTAATTTTACTTATATCTTTTCCTCATGGAAATGGTAAATACTTATGCAGTGAAATATGTTTTTTCCCCATGTAGGCTTCTGTTTTTGTCTACAAAGATCTTCCCCAATGAAGGTGGTAAAACAATTTGCTTTGGTCTATAATTGAGCTATCTATAATTTGTTTTAATGAAGGAAACACATAGGGGTTTAGCATTATTTCCTCCTTTATTTCCACTTTCTGGATTCTCCATTCTGTTTCAATGCTCTCCCGCCCCGCCCCCTTTTTTTTTAAGTCTATCGATTTTGAGAGAGGGAATAAGAGTGTGAGTGGGGGAGGGGCAGAGAGGGAGAGAAAATCCCAACCAGGCTCTTCACCTTCAGCACAGAGACTGACAGGAGCTCAATCCCAGGAACCACAAGATCATGACCAAGGCCGAAACCAATAGTTGAATGCTTAACCAACTGAACCTCCCAGGTGTCCCTCTATTTCATTGATGTTGTAACCACTTAGACCCCAAGACCTGACCTTTTACTACTCACTTGCTTGTACCCACTGACCTTTGTCCCACATTTTCCCTTAAATCTTCTTTACAGATTGTCTCTTAACTCAGGCAAAAGACCTCACAGGATGGGCACGCACAATATCCCAGTTGGAAAGCAAGACAGCGTCTCAAACAGTAATGACTGCCTCGTGGGAGAGCTCCAGTCACCCAGACCACCCAGACCAGTTTGAGCTAAGCTCCCAACTCACACCTATACAGATGGACCATGGAGTAACCACTGGAATAACCAACAATTACCTTTACATCATTTTATGATACTAAAATCTCCACCCAAGGAGGAGTAGAAGCCTGACCTACATAACGTACAATGTACGGATAGCCATGTTTCCTTAAGGCACATATGTGACCTGTGCCTCACTCTGCATATGATGATAAGGCTTCCCTAATTTTTCATCCTTACCCTAAGCAAAAGGTACCCATTGACCCTCTCAGTCTTTTAAATTATTCTGTATGTTCTCCTTAATTGCTGAAAAGTTTCCTTTGTGTAACAACGGCTCACCTGGGGTAGTTTCTATCTGTGACTCACAAAGGAGCGAACTCAGGTCAGTTACGTTACACTCTCACTTTCAATGACTACACTAATACTGAAATGCTTTAGAAACAGTAGACATTTTCTAAATGCTTTAGAAAAGTATAAGATATACTTTAGTATCTAGTGGAACTAATTTGCTATATATACATTCCTTTTTTAAATCCTAGAATCTTGATCAATTTACATTCTTATTTTTTGTCCTATAAAGTCAACTTAAAAATCTCACAAGAAGTTTAATTATGATCATATGAGGAAATAAAGTAATGGGGAATTGACATCTTCATGTTTTATAACTGTATGTAAGACAGTGTATGCTCATCCAATAACTTAAGTAAAACCTTTTAACATTTTTTAATAGGCTCTGTACATTTCTTGTTAAATTTATAACTAAACATTTAATCTTTTTTACTGCTGTGGTAAATTATACAATTGTTTCTTCCATTTTTATTTTCAGTTTGGAAATTTTCTATGTTAAAGAAATTTACAGATTTTCTATGTTGACTTTGAAAATAGTGACAAAATTGTTGGTTAATTTTTCTTTTGATTTGATTGCTTTGTTTCCCTGGTTCACAAACATATCATCTGCCTATATTGATAATATTTGCCTCGGTTTTTTTGTTTTTCTTTTGTTTTTTGTTTTTGTAAGTTTGCATTGATTTACAAAATCAGTGGAGCCCTCTGATCCATTCTGGATAATTATGGAAATAATAAACTTCTTTGTTTTGTTCACAGTTTTAAAGTAGCAATGTTCTCAATGTTCATCATTAAGATGAACTTTTTCATGAGGGCCCATTTCCCCCCTTTGGTGTTTTAATCCATTTTTTAAAAAATTATTTAGGGGCGCCTGGGTGGCTTAGTCGGTTAAGCGTCCGACTTTCGCTGAGGTCATGATCTCGCGGTTGTGGGTTCGAGCCCCGCGTCGGGCTCTGTGCTGACTGCCAGCTCAGAGCCTGGAGCCTCTTTCGGTCTGTGACTCCCTCTCTCTCTGACCCTCCCCTGCTCACGCTGTCTCTCTCTCTCCTAGAAATAAATAAAACATAAAAATTTAAAAAAAAATATTTAATGAATGCATTTCTTTAAATTGAAAAAAAAGCCTGATATAAAAATTATTTCCTATAAAGCACAAATTTTGGCTAAAAATGCAAATTCATTAGTGAACTACACCTTAAGTGTAAATTCTTTTCAACTGATTTATGTGATAAATTAAAAAATCCTCTGTTGCACATTCTTTCTGGTCTCATGCTTTAAAAAAAGTAACTCACGTGTGAATGTATTAATTTTGAACCCTTTATGTGAAGGATTATAAACTTTCCATAACTGATACCACCTTACAAGGAACGAGCCAGCAGTATGTGGTATGGAGTCAGAGATAAGGTTTTCTCTAGTATGACAGATTATTGCAAAAGCTGTGCTAAAATGAGCATAACTTAAATGCTGTTCACTTAAATTTATTTGAACATTTGTTAGAGAAGTGTTTTATACATACACATTATTCCTTTGATCATTTTAAGGAAGCAGATCTCTCTTCTGATTTTCTTAATAGAAAAAAATCAAGAACAAATGCTACATTTTACCAAATGCCTTTTGGCCATCTATGGTAATAATTATACATTTTCTCCTTTTACCTTTCAATGTGGGTACATCTACTATCAGCTATCAGTAATAAATCAGTTTTGGATCTTGGAATGAAGCCACTTGGTCAGAGCTTAATTTTCAAAATATATGCCAGATTATGTTTTCTGTTTTATTTGTGATTTTTTGCATAGCTATTTCTTAGTGAATTTATCTGAGTTTTTGTTGTTATTTTGGATGTTTTGGGGGTTCATTTTGTTAAAACAATGGGAACTTTTTTTCTCCTGAAACCCGGGGTCAGTTTAAATGGTACTGGGATTATCTGTTTACTGAAAGCTTAATGATGGGAGGCACCTATATTGTGAGGAACTGGTTCATGCAATTACGGAGGCTGAGAGGACCCAGTATCTGCCAGCTGCAAGCTGGAGGCCCAGCAAAGCCAATGCTGTAGTTCCAGTCCTAACCCAAAGGCATGTGAACCAGGGAGCCCAGGGTAGAAGGCCTGGTGAAAGTTCCATGGCCCAAAAACCAGGCATGTTGGTGTCCAAGGGCAGGATAGATATGCTCCAGCTAGAGCAAATTCACCCTTTGTCTGAATTTTTGTTCTTTTCAGGTCCTCTATGCATTAGATGTTGCCCACCTGTATTGTTGAGGGTGGGTTTTCATTACTCTATCTACCCATTGAAATGCTAATCCTTCTGGAAACAGTAAGTAGACACACCCAGAAATAAGGTACCAGCTTTCTAGGCATCCCTTAGCTTAGTCAAGCAGACATGTAAAAATATCATCACGTTGGGGTTTACCTTTGCTATCTCCTCTGTGGTAAATTTTAGTAATTTCCATTTAAACAGAATCAGAACAAAATTCAGTTTTCTACATTTGCTTACATAAAATTATGAAACATTTTCTTATAACTATTTCCTCTCCGATTATCTCCCTAAAGGGGTTCTGCTTCTAATTCCAGAGAGTGTGGGGGGTGAGGGAGGGTTTCCCATACCAACAAACAATTCTCTGCCACCAACTGGGAGTCTGACACCATCAACCTGACACTATCTCAACCTGGAGATGGCTTAACATCCCACAGGTCAAGAACTCAGTCCTACAGACACCGCCGCACCCCCAACACCAGTCAAAAGCCCATATTATTACCTGTGCTTCTGACCAATCAGCTACAGACTGGAGGTTCCAACAAACTCCTTGGGTTTTATCAAGCCTCTAGAGCAGCTCACAGAACTCAGATAAACATTTTACTTATTAGATTACTGGTTTATTACAAAAGGGTATCATGTAAGAACACCCAGGCAGAAGAGATGCATGGGGTGAGGTGTGGAAAAGCCATGTAGAAACTCCAAGCCTTTTCCAGGTGCATCGCTTTCCCCAAATCTTTACGTGTTAACCAATCTGGAAGTTCTCCAAAGCCCCTCCTTTTTGGGTTATTATGGAAGCTTTGTTACACAGACATTACTGATGAAATTGGTGATTAATTGAATCTCTTGCCCTTTCTCCCCTCCCTGGAAATCAGAGGGTGGGACTAAAAATTCGGCCCTCTGATCCTGGCCGTTTCCCCGGCAACCAGTCCCCATTCCTAGCTGCTTTCCAAAAGTCACCTCGTTAACAGAGACTCAGGTGTGGTGGAAAGGGGCTTGTTAAGAATAACAAGACATACATTTCAATTGATGGCTCTAAAACCATTTCAGGAACTGAAGACAAGAGAGCAAACACTGTAACAAAAGATGCTCTTATTGCTCAGGAAGTTTCAAGGGTTTTAGGAGCTCTGCCAGAAATGAATGAAAACAAAATATATATTTATTATAAATCACAATAACACACTCCCCAGTTTCCCTTTTTTAACACCACACATTTCTGCTTCTTTACCTCTTGTTTATGTCAGTGGCAATTACCTGTATTATTTCAAAAGAGAGCTCTCATATATATTTTATGTTTTTACTCTTTTTCTACTCTAAATAACACATTATTATTATTTTTTAAATGTTTTATTTATTTCTAGGAGAGAGAGAGAGACAGCGTGAGCAGGGGAGGGTCAAGAGAGAGGGAGTCACAGACTGAAACAGGCTCCAGGCTCTGAGCTGGCAGTCAGCACAGAGCCCGACGCGGGGCTCGAACCCAGGAACCGCGAGATCATGACCTCAGCGAAAGTCGGACGCTTAACCGACTAAGCCACCCAGGCGCCCCTACACATTATTATTTTTTAAATGTTTTATTTATTTTTATTTTTGAGAGAGAGAGTGCAAGTGGGGGAGGGGCAGAGAGAGAGAGGGAGACACGGAACCCAAAGCAGGCTGCAGGCTCTGAGCTGGCAGCACAGAGCCCGGCATGGGACTGGAACTCATGAACTGCAAGATCACGACCTGAGACGAAGTCAGAGGCCCAACTGAATGAGCCTCCCAGGCCTCCCAATAATACATTAAATATTGATAGTTTATATTTATCTCAATATATATCACATGTAGCATGCTCTCTTAGGTTTGCCACAGGGCCCTACTAGTTCTTAGTTTCCATGCACAGACAATTCATACGTTGTTTTCCTGTCTGACTGTTGTAGGCATGCTAGTTATGACTCTCTCATTTAAGGTTTTGTTTTCCTATGACCTCTGCTAAGCCAGATCCATGGTTTCTAATGCATTAAGTTTTTAGATTCTATGAAGCCAGACTGAAGGAGGATTGAGAACTAAGAAACTGGGGAGGCATATGTAGGTGGGGAAAAAAAGAAAAAGAGGAAAAGAGAGAGAGAGAGAGAATGAGAGAAAGAGAGGAAGAGAGAGTGCATTATTAGAAGCAAAGCCAGGATTGAAGGATAATGTTTTTTTCTCTGCAACCAGGAGAAATCTGAACGTATGCCTCAGCCGGGAGAGAAAGCTGTAGAGAACACCCAGGAGAACCAAGAATGTATGAAAAACAAGAACACAGGTGCAGAGTGGAGTCATTGATGCTAAGCCCCACATCACCGTATCAAGACTTAATTACAGTTTCAGCTCTTCCAGAAATAGAATCTTAAACCAGTCAGTCAGGAATCTCCTGATCAGCGCTAGCAAGGTAGTCTGCCTCATAGACCCCAGCCATCCCTTAAAGGAAAGGAACTGTGTTAACTAACCTGCTTTTGCCTTGTAGAACTTCCTTATTCCTGCTCTCTCCCGCCTATAAGAGTGTTTCATTTGGTGCAGACGTACAGCTCCTTGGAGCTCCTTTCGATCTGCTAGATGGGATGCTGCCCAATTCATGAATTTCTGAATAAAGCCAGTATGATCTGGAAACTGTAGTTGGATTTTATTTTTTAACGTGTGTGAGGGTGGAGGTAGGAATAGAAGAACCTTTGTGGTGATTAACGCTTATGCATCAACTTGTCTGGGCTATAGGTGGCAGAGCAGATATTTGGTCAAACATTATTCTGAATATGATTCTGAGAGTGTTTCTGGGTGAAATTAACATTTGAATTAGTCGGCTGAGTAAAGCAATTGCCCTCCCCAATGTTGGCTGAACTCATCTAAACTGAAGGCCTGAATAGTACATAAAGGCTGACCCTCCCCGTGTGAGAAGGAACTCTTCTTGCCTGACTGCCTTGACCTGAGATTTCAGCCCTTCCATGCCTTCCAACTTGAACTGAAACATGGGCTTTGAAGTCTGGGTCTGCCCATTTTTCGACTGGAACTGGACCATTGGTTTTCCTGGGTCTCAGCTTGCTGACTGCAGCTCTTGGGACTTCACAATCTCTATAATCACATGAGCCAATTCCTTATAATAAATCTCTCTCTCTGTCTCTGTCTCTGTCTCTGTCTCTCTCTCTCTCTATATATATATATATACATACATCCTATTTTTTCTATTTCTCTGGAGAACCCTGACCCATACAGCATTGAAATAATTCATACCCATTGACACCTACTTTCTTATAAAACAGAGTCAAGGTCATCTGCTGAGCCTGAGGTAGATGAGGAAGGTAAAGTAGGTTTGTAAAGAAAGAAAGAGATTTTGCAGAAGAATAGAAATGAGAATGGCACTAAACAGGGCTTGTGGTTTTGTATAAAAGGTATTTCTCTCAAAGGAAATTAATGTTTAATGAATTATTTGTGAACTTATTGGCTCTATATATCGATACTGTAAGCTTATAAATTCAAGGGGTAAGCGCTGTCTTTCAAAGATGGAGCATGCTTTACTGTTGGAGCCATTTGTTTGGGTTCTTATCTCAGATTTGTGGCTTTCTTGGTGCATTATCTTGGGTAAGATACTCAACCTTTCTGCTCCTCAGTTTCCTCATCTGTATTTAGTAATAGACTTGTGGTCAAAAACTAAAGAAATCTCAGGGGAACTTTCACTGGTAACTGGCACTAGTAAAAACCATGAACATCTTGGCCTCAATCTACCTGAGCACTTAGCACAATGCCAGGAATATAGTAGATCTTGAATACACGAGTTAGTGGGTGGATGAAAACAATTCTTCTGGGACTTGGCTTCTATGGCTAATGGTTGCCAACTCATTGTCATTTCCACCCTATTCTACATTCTTCCCTGCAGACTGAGGGAAGATCCTCAGAATTGTATTCCTTGGAATCCCTTTGCAGGGAGGAGATATGTTAGATTGTGCCAAGGATAAGTGTTAGCCCAAAGTCCAAATGGGAAAGGGAAGGAAAGCAATTATTTGTTCAGGGCAGCTGGGGAGAGCACAAGACTGCTGGACTTTAGCAGAAGACAGATGAAGTGTTTTGTGCAGCTATGTCCTGGCACTCTCCTTTTAAAAAAAAATTAATGTTTTATTTCTGAGAGACAGAGAGAGAGAGAGAGACAGGAGGCAGCGTGAGCAGGGGAAGTTCAGAGAAAGAGGGAGACAAAGAATCTGAAGCAGCCTCCAGGCTCTGAGCTAGCTGTCAGCACAGAGCCGGATGCGGGGCTTGAACCACAAACAGTGAGATCATGACCTGAGCCAAAGTCGGATGCTTAGCCGACTGAGCCACCCAGACACTCCCTGGCACTCACCTAAGAAACATTGACTTCATTGCTACATGAAGCCAAATCCATCAGTGGCAGCCTGGAGTTCTGATTTCTGCACGAATGGATCTCTTCAAGACAGCAACAGCTTTCCTGGCTTCACTTGTTTGACTCTTCCAGCATTTATATAAGTTTCTAATTCTCTTCATTATGTCCCTTCCTGCTTAAACTATCTTGTGCGCTTTGTGTTTTGGACTAAAACCAATTGTTACGGGCTGGATTGTGTTCTCCCCAAATTCTTACGTTGAAGCACTTGTGTATAGTACCTCAGATTGTGACTGTATTTGGCAATAGACATTTAGAGAAGGGATTAGGTTAAAATGAGGCCATGTGAGTGGGCTTACTCACATCTGACTGATGTTCTGATAAGAAGAGGAAATTTGCATATACCAGGAAACACCAGGAGCGCCCTTGCAAAGAAGAAAGACCACAGACTACTTGAGGTCATTGCAAGAAGGCGGCCATGTGCAGGCCAAAGAGAAAGGCCTCCATAGGAACCAATCTGCTGAGACCTTGATCACAGGTTTCTAGGCTCCAGAACTGTGAGAAAATAAATACCATCCCAGGGTATTTATATATATAAATATATATATGATATAGCCGTCTGAACAGTAACTGGATTATGAGAACAATAGACTCTGTACCTTGTCCCTCTGATTCTCTGGGGTGAGATAGTGTGGTTGGAGAGAGGTGTTAAGGTATCACATATTAGGGAGTCGCTTGAAAAATTCACACAAGGTCCAACTCATCCAGAAGTTGCTGCTATACTAATGCCAAGAAAAGTCCATCTCATGACCTAGATGAGATCTGAGTTCTGATCCACACCCAGGAAAACCTGGCACGGTGTGGATGTCATGCAACACGGCAATTCAGTTGTTTCTGCACACGCACAAAGGCAGCTGTTGGGTTCATCCCCACCCGTGGGCCAGCCCGGTGCCTTGCCAGCACTGCAGCAGCTATGCTAGAGCGGTTGCTGGTAGAGAATATTCAGTAGCGGAATCTGGGTGGCTTTCTCCAATTCAGCAGTCAGTTTTAAAGGTAAAGAAAAAAAATGAAACCCCCAAAATAGAATATGTGCAGGAAGTCTGAAGAAGGAAGGGAAACCAGAAGTGAGTTATGAAGGCCTACCGAGAAAAGTGAGATCTTGCAGAATCCTTCCCCAGAAAAGTAAGTGAATTAAAGGGCCTAACTGACCCCCAAAAAATACCCTGTGAGTGCTTAAGAGGAAGTGGTTGATTCTACTTTCTAATCTAGAGGGTGGCAGCCTTCAACTCCTACTCTGAGGCCCTCTCTTCCCAAAGAGATGGAAGGTCACAAATATGGGTCCGTATCTACTGAGCTCCAAGAACAGGCCACTGTGGCACTTCCAGATTAAAGGGATGATAAGTGGGGCAAGACTTGATGCCCTCCCCTGCATCTGGTATGTCGAGAGGGTTCTAAAGGATTGTTCTGTCTGTCTTTACTGATGAGAATTCCAGAGGGTAAACTTGCGCAAAGTCACCGAAGTCCTGACGTAGCAGGATTGAGTCCAATCCAATCTTAGTCCAAGATCACCTATTTAGCCATCTTGTCATATTGCCTCACTGAAACACTTCAAGGACTTACCAACTGGACATTTCCAGTGATTGAAGATACCTTCCAGAGTACTACAAGAACCACCTTTAAATGTCCCTGTCTACTGTATATAGCAGCTCCACCCACAGGCTATTTCATATGTGTCATCTATTCCATTCTGTGGAGCTAATTTAAAGTGAAAGAGTTCTTGTGTTTTTCCCAGGGAGTCTAACCAAAAAAGAATAATTTGTGTGTAGGAGTTAGGAATAAAGTATTTTTAAGTATCTTTCTAAAGATCTTGAGAATAAAGAATTAAAAAATACTCTCAAATGTTCTACTATTGCAGTGAAACAAAAGCTGTATTGCACATTTACGTGGGTGGTTCATTCTAAGACTGTAATTCTAGCTCTAATTAGATCAGAAACAGCAATCAGACCTTAACGGAAGGAAGGAGAATACAGTTTTTAAGCACAGAGTGGCAACAGAAGACCAAGACATTTAAACAATTCTTTTCTTATAGAATAATGAAAGCAAGCTGGCCACCTTTTTTCCATTTTTCAGGAAAGCCTCATAGTGATTTTGGTTGTCATTAAATACTTGGTTGGCTTCTCTTGATCTGTTCTGTTCGTGTGCTTGTCTACTTGCTTACACCCAGACCCTCCATGCCGAAGTAAACTGAATTCCATCACTAGCCACCTAAGTTCAAATGCAATTCAAGCCTGTTTCAATGTGCTTATATGTGTCACTTCATTTATGAAATGTGTATAATCTTTCCTCAGTCTGGGTGTGGGGGGGGGGGGCTCACCCTACCTTACATTTTAAATATGTTTCTGTAAAAGGACATATGAATCACTGTACATTGTTTTAATCGAGTTTGTACCCCAATTAATGAAACATGAGAAGGCATTGACTAGTCATTCCCTGATGCTTTAATCTCCTTAATCAAACTCCAGGCAATGGAAGACTAGAGTGCCTGTGAATAGAAGGCACAGCCCATGAGAAAAATGAGATGAAGAGGATGGTCACTTTCTCTTGGGATTTTTTTTTAACCTTGACTCTATTTTATTTTTTTTAATTTCAAGCACAATTGGTATTTTTATTTGGCAGATCTTGAACATCAGCTAGGCATATGAGCCAGATACAGTGAGCTTCACAGCTTACACTAGTTACAACTTAAGTAAAACTTACTCGATTTCCTAACCATGTCTTTTTGTAATGTCCTTACAGTAAAAAATACTATCGCAGCACTAGAGAGAGTCTTCAAAAAAACAAAAACAAGAAACTCTCCAAATACAACTGATTTCACTTTTGTATATTTCTGCCCTTTTGTTATTTACACTGATGTATCCATTTAATGTTTAATTCTCAGGCCAGGAGATACATAACACCTCGACCCATCCCGGCAAAATGCTGTTCCCAAAAAAGGGTGTTTCCAGAGCCCCTCACTGCCTTATAGGAGAGAACTGAACTGAGAGAATCGTGCCCAGTAGGCCACGCCGCCCTACTGATTCCTGGTTCCACTCCCCCCAAGGCCTCAAATTCCTCTTAATTTACTAATGATCCCAAAACTAAATATCTTTGGTTTTCTCCTTTTGCATAACACACACAATAAAAATTCCTGGAAGTCAAGGACAAAATCTTTCATCTCAGTGCTTAACACAGTGTTGGGCATGTAGTATATTGTTACTAAGTAAAAACTATAAGGAGAAGGGCAATTTGTGTCTTTTTTGGCTTTAAGCCTATCTCATCTCTTCAACGATGTCTTATCTCCTGAAATCACAGAGTAAGCGATAAAGAAGAAATCACTGTTGCCACATTGAACACTTGTACATTTTATTTAATTAAATCAGCCATTGTACACATTTGCAGCTATGTATTGTTAGTGTTGTATTTTTTTTCCATTAACTAATACATGCCCTCATAGATATATTCAATTAGTGTTATCACCATGGGAACAAGATGCTGATTCATCAACTGAAAATTCACTTCTTCTCACAGTATTCAAGTTTTTTGATTACACAGCAAAAATCAAAATCAAAAAAAGGTGAATAACCATTATGTTGTTACACAGACATCATCTGCACTGCAAATAACACAACAGAAATGCTTTCTTGAGCTCCAGTGAAGGTTTTGACAGGAAGGCCGTGGTGTGTCCAAAGAGTTTCACCATCAGCCTCTCTCATTTTGGCTGCCAAAAAAGCTTTATTTCCTATCCAACTGCCAAAAAGTGCTAGCATTTGAGGCTTAAGAGATTTGGCTTGTGGGAAATCTCCCTCCCAGGAAATTTGCGCTCTTGGCAACACTACTTGAAATGATGAAGTGCCATTGTTTGTCACTTTTGTTTTTGACATTCGGAGCAATGAGTCATTTTTGCACAACAGGAAAAGACCAGATAGAGTTGGAAAATGTTCAATCCCTGGAGGATAGACTCTTTTTTTTTTTTTAATTTCATCTTCATTGAATATACTTTTCTTTAACAAATAACTGATTCGAAATGTATACTGTTTATATGAATATATTTGTGAATATATATATATGTTAAAATGCTACACAGCTTCAACCACTAGAGGAATAAGGAATAGGACATGGAAATCACTCAGATGATCAAAGTTCCTTCTTTGAAACAAACAAAACAGTGCACAAATGCACTTAAGAGTTTCCAAGGGGGTTTGGATTTCAAATAAATAAATCAAAACTTTTAACCAAAACCAAATTTGTAAGGATTTCTCAACCTTGTCTGCAAGCTAAAAAACAGACCTAGCTGAAAAGTGAAAAGTGCTTGCTCAGGGTGAAAAGAATGAAAACCATCAGTGTGGTTAGAAGAGGAGTTTTGACTGTGGTTTTGATTTTTAAATGCTACATGCAGGTATTAGAGAAGATATAAACCCAGAGGCGGGGTGGGGTGGGGGGGGGGAACACTCCAACATGGTGAAGGAGTTTAACCTTTTGCGTAGTGGGTAAATCTTGTTTCCCATGAATTATCTACAGTGCAGTGGCCAGAAGAAAGTACCACCAATAAGACAGCGTGGTTTGCTAAAGCAGCAATGAAAATTGGAAAAGTACAGTAGTTAGAGCTTTTAAAATACCCTGCCAATGTGTCCAAAATCCAAAAGACCTGAAGATGCTAGAATGCCACAGGATGTAGCTGCTAGCAGCTGAATACCTCACTGTTTCATTCCTTTCGCCTTCTGCTCCCCTTCTCCCCTCCCTCAGAGTGGCTGCTGGAGAATCATAAATCAAGGCTGGCCAGCACCAGCAGTAAGTGCTTAGTTAGGATAGTTCCTTGAGGTCATTAACCCATCTTTAACTAGGAGCAATGGCTGTCTGGAAGTTCTAAGGACATGGTAGGTCTGAAGTGCTTCTTTTGCAGTAGAACTGTATTATCATTCGATTGTGTTAGCAGTATCTTAATTAACCATTGTTCAGCAATTTCTAGAGGCCTTTTATTTCCATGATGCCCAGTGTCGTTATGATAGGCAGTGGTTTTACTTTTATATGTTGTTCATCTGAGCATTTTAGCTATATACATTGTACAAGGAGATCCCTTGAAAGGATTCCTAAATATCAACACTTGAAGAGGTCTGCGGGTGAAGTTCTTCCGATCGATGGAGTTTCATGGAGCTTGTGCAGAAGCAAAGAACAACGGAGGTGGCCAGTTTCCAGTTTAGCACAGACACAGCAGAGTAATGGATACAGCATCCAGACTGAAGGATGCTATCTTTGGTCACAAATTAGCTTACAGTTAAAGAGGATGGGGAAGAACTAAAACAGAATGCAGTGTTTTTGCTAAAAGTGGAAGTGTCAGGGTATCCCCTTAGGTCTCTCTGCTAATGAAACGGGAAGTTGCATATCGAGTGAATGTGTGGTTTCTGGTGTGAGGACAGGGCGGCCCCTCATTTGGCCTCCGGCTTCGAGTCCTCCTTGCAGAAATGCCGCAGGAGTTGCTGGAGGTCGCGCTGGAGGTCATCTTGGTCTAGTGCTTCTGGTACATCCTCCAGGTGCTCCAAGTAAATGTGTTTTCCATGCTGGTCCTTCACCACAGCCCTCTTCTGTGTCCTGGCTTTACTCATTGTTGTCCTGGAGGAAAGCAGACGACACAGAATTAGACTTTCTTCACTAAAAGGCAGCTGCCACCTTTGGAATGGGAGTAATCATGGCACGAAACTGCTTTACTGTCCTACCTCTGGATACTTCTTAGACTGAGCTACTTGTTTAAGATCTGCAGCCATCTCTCCACATCTTTCTTTTAAACATGGCCTCTCCCACTTGCTGTGAGTCTTGAAATGTTTTAAAGTGTTTTGGAGCAAAGAGTGTTTGTTAAAACTTTAACAACTATTTCCAATAAATAAAACCATGCTTTAACGTGATTCTCTCCAAAAGTAACCATACACTCATTCATGTTTGTTTAAGGTGCACCGATTTGAAAGAGTTTGGCTCATCCTGGAACAGGGATTCCCTATGTACCTACTTTTTGAAAGGCTACAAAAAATAGTTTTTGGTTTTCTTAAAACACCATAGCTGCCAGCTGAATTCTTAGAGTCGCATCCTATTCTGGGAAATATTCTAGGAAAACTTTTCCATGAGACGTAGATCTTTAAAAATGGGAATCTTATTCTATCAACATACAGGATGGTGAAAACTGATGAGAGATGAGGGACTGCCCTGGCCTCGAAACTTCATCTAGAGATGGTAGGGAAGAGAGAGGAGAGAGAAAACCCACCGAGAGACAGATCTTTCCTCCATCTGCTCAGATCTCCTGGACTTTGCCCATTTTTAGTCTTCTCTGCCACTGAATAGTCTGCTTCCTTGGCTCTCTCCTGACCAGTGATTACTTGACAAAAGGGGCTATGATGTGCTGTGATATTTTGTACTATTTTCCTGTATCCCTACTTGAAAACTCTTATACTGCAATTTGTTCACTCTCTGTCCTTCTACTTCTCAATATAATTATTCATTCCGTAAATATGCGGTGAACATTTTTATGTGCCAGGCACTACTATTGTAACATGTAAGGAAAATGAATCTTAGAGATTTTAACCAATGTTCCACATACAAAAGAATGCAGTTAGTAGGAAGTGAGGCCAAGACTCAAAAGATTCCAGAGCCTGAATCCATAACCATGATGCCATGCACCTTCACTTAAAACCACAGAAGTTTTCTTAGCTTTACCCAGCATTTTTCTTAATGGTTCCTAGTGTTCAGAAGCTAGCGGTTCTGCACTGCCATGCATTTAAGATCATCCTGATTTTTCATCATTCTATCTTCTCACACTGCCATGCATTTAAGACACTCCTGATTTAAAAAAAAAAAAAAAAGACTTATTTTAGCCAAAATCGTTTTAGTTTTTCTTTTGGGCATCTTTGTTTCCTTCCTTCTTCTCTCGTGTTTTCTTATTCTCTCCTTCTTTTGACACCACGTGAATTATTTTGTACCTGAAAGCAAATTTCTTAAATTTGTTCCTCTTGATAAAAAGGTCAAATTTGGCTCCAATGGTTGAAATCAGATTATGTTTTTCTAATGATTCAGCACCCATCATATTTTTCTCCTCCCAAAAGGCAAATATTGGACTATTTCTCTGCCAAGAGCTAATACCAGCCTTTGTGGCATTGGTGTGGGTGTGGGTGTGTGGGGGAGGGGCGAGGCGAAGAAGTTTCTATCACAGAACAATCCCTGGTTTTTTGTGCAGATATGTGTAGATGAATGTGTCTATGAGCATGCGTATGCACGTAACTCAAGCAATGGAATGAATTTACTTATGTGTATTCAGGGGAGCAGTGGGGATGATAAAATATCTTCAGCCACATACAACATTAAGTGTTGTACTGACACACACAGTTTCAGAACGAAATAGCTGTAGAACTTAATTGAGTTGTCCATATCCCTGGCTTCAAATTCATGAGCTGTAATTGAGGATTTTGGATTAAATGGTTTCTTAATCTATCCCAGTGTAAAGATCTCAGGGTGTATATGGTTTACGTGGTTTTGTTTGAATAACTGAATAAAAGACTCCAACGTTCAGAGTATAAAAAGCACTGTATCTTAATTCATGTAGCATTTTTAAAGTTCTTTGAGCAATTACATTCTTTTAAATTCTTAGCTGCTGCTGGTTTTCACACGTGACTGGAGGGCGGGATTGTGACAGAACCTTTAATTCACTGTTCTAATTATTATGTTCTGCAGGCTGAAAATAGCTCTGTAGAGTACTATAAATGACAATCTTTTCTTCTTTACAGTGAAGCGAAAAGAACAATAGTAACTTGAATTTCCATTGTATCTTCTCCCCTTCTTAGCATGGTGCTGCTAGAGGACCAGAGAGAGAGAGGAGTAGAGAGAAGGGCCAGGAGACAAGGCAATGGTGCTGACAATCATACATCGAGTAGGTGATAGGGACGGCTGACTATGGGGTGTCACAGCTTGTCCCCTTTCACAGGCACTAAAAGGAGCCACTTACTGCTTTTCTGACACTTTCTTAACTTAATTAAAATCCCTGGTTTCAGCATTGCTCGGTACAATCAGGGATTTTGGGTATCAAATTCATGCTCATGTTATTTACCACTCACATGCAAGATCATGAAACAACTTAAAGATTTTAGAAGGAACTTGAAAACAAAAACAAAACCTAAAAGCATGTGCCACGCAGCATTTTATTTGCTAAGAGTGAGCTGAAGGTAGCTGGTCACAAGATTAATCTGTGAGCAGCTGATTAGTTTCCTCTTCATATATGCTCCAAATCTATCAACACAATGGAATATTCTAGCCAGTTGGCCTTAGCGAAACTGATGACTTGCTAAAACCCAGGGAGTTTCAATTCCCCTTAAGCCTTGGTATCATTTTCAAAGCATCAAGAGGACACTACAGGTTTGACAAACTGACAGATCTACCACTTGACAAAAATATACGAGAGAGAGAGAGAGAGAGAGAGAGAGAGAGAGAGAGAAAGTTGGTAATTCCCAAGGGATGTTAGGGCATATGTAGGGGTTCTGTTTTACTTAAAATTGGGGAAAAATTTTAAGGTGTTAGTTGGCAAAGCATAACCCCATGCTAACCCAAACCTTTTAATTATTGATCCATCCTCTTTCAGGATCTCATTCTCTACTAAACTGGGCAAGTGCACTTTCATGTGGCTACCTGTATAACTCAAAGCCTGAAGTAAGAAAAAAGAAAACAAGACAAAACCCACCATGAGCCATAGACTTTAATTAATAGCCACTGAGAGCATAAAAAGATATACTTGAAAGGAGAAATTAAGACACTCCTAGGAACAAATGTAAGTATTGAGTTTTATTTAAATCTCTCCCATTGGTGAGGGAGACGTATTGTATTCCTTACAAATGTTGGTAAATAACATCTGTGCCAATTGATTTTTAATTTCCTCCTCACCTCATCCCCTCTCTTTCTCCAGTGGAGATCCTAATGATAAATATAACAATCAGTGGCAAAAACAAGCAGCAAATGAATAAGGCCCAATGTGTACAACTGACATAATTCACCTTTGATTATACATAGTCAAAATACTTTCCTTAAAAGTATTTAAATAATGTATACTTTTCATATCCCAATACATTCATATATAACCTCAATGCATACTGTGGGTGCAGAAGAGATCACACATAGAACATTTAACTTCAAAATGTCTCAATAGCAAAAAAATGTTTTGTAGATGTTTGCATATGGCTCAACAATCCCTTAGTCAAAACCCTTGGGGACAGATGTGTTTCAGAATTCAGAATGTTTTCCTTTTGGATTTTAGAAATGAAATATGTTATATATGCTGTATATTCAAGTACCTTAGATGGGGTAGGAACACCGTTCAGTAGTCGAACTCATAAATATACCCTCAGCAACACATATGAATATTCACTCTAGGTAGGACCAAAAAACTCTCCATGTCATTAGAGCTTCACGTCAATTCACATTAAGTTTTACCGCCAAGTTAGCTTGCTATTAACCTACAAAATTTATATCTATTTTCAGAAGTTCTGGATGCTTTACTCCTACTAAGGGTTTGTGGATCTGTCACTATGGACCCATTTCCTAATTAATGAAAATCAGAATGCTTATTTTATATCGAGGTTTAGTGTAAATCAGAGCTTTCTTTAATGCCTCTCTTTGGAAATATTTGAGAATATTAGCTAGTGAGATAATTCACAATCTCTTTCTTTCTTTCTCTTACCAATTAAATAATTAAAGTGACTTCATCTAAGCATGATGTGCAATCATGGCCTAACTCCAGAGAGTCTGATTCTGATTCAGCTGAAGGGAATCCCCTTCATCTAGACTTTTAAAAGCATGTAAGGTGGCATGGAACTTGTCACTTTGTGCATACGACAAGTTGAGAACAAGTTATTCAAACGGGAGTTCTACTCTCTTGAATCATTCTGCGCCCTTCCATGAATACATATATGGAATGACATAATGATAAATCATTTTCTTTTTATACACAAAGCAAACATAAAACACACAACATAAAAACATAAAAATGACAACGCTTCTATACCTCTTCAAAGTCATCTTTGGCTGAAGGAAGATCAGTGGCTAAACTAGAATCACCCAGATGTTTCTCCATCCTTTCTCCACGTACCATAGTTGTTTTAACAACTTTGCTGACTCTACGGCCTTCCACTGGTTCAGCCTGAAATTGTGAGGTACTGGACAAAATGCTGGGCTCACACAAAGTTACCTAATGAATGAAGGACACATGATAACACAGTTTCTGACTGCCAAAACGTAACAGTGATGGATTTTTTTAAACGTAAAAACAAACAACCCCCCCCAAAACAGTGATGGATTTTTCTATGTAAAAACAAACAAACAAAAATCCCCAAAACCTTACAATGGTATATACAGGCCTTCTGGAAAACAGTATTTTGGAAAAGAGAAGCAGATACTAAAAGAAAGGGAAAACCTACAATCAACTGGTAATGCCTGTCTAATGACTCTATGTACACAGCACCAAACCAACCACTCATTAATCACTTGAACGAAATCTGTCAGGAAGTATTATGAATAAGAGATTGCTCAGTGCAAGGCAGACATAACAACTTGCGTGTGAACTCTCCTTCCCCATGTTTAAATGGTTTTGACATTATAAAGATAAACTTAAACCCCAAAAGAGGAACTCTGAAAGATATGAGAAACTGAAAAAGTAGATTTCTAGAGAAACTGTGGGTGCAGTAAGAAAATTTTGAGGACAGGAAGGCATGCAAACAGTGAGTATGTCACAAATGATACATCAAGGGGCGCCTGGGTGGCTTAGTCGGTTAAGCGTCCGACTTTCGCTTGGGTCATGATCTCGCCGTTCGTGGGTTCGAGCCCCTCGTCGGGCTCTGTGCTGACTGCCAGCTCAGAGCCTGGAGCCTGTTTCAGTCTGTGACTCCCTCTCTCTCTGACCCTCCCCTGCTCACGCTGTCTCTCTCTCTCTCTCCTAGAAATAAATAAAACATTAAAAAAAATTTAAAACAAACAAACAAACAAACAAAAAAAAACAAATGATACATCAAAGTGAGGAAACGTTCCTCAGTGAGGGATGTAGAACAGAAAGAAATAAAACTATAAATCAAGGAGTTTCTGGATCCTGGCTTCAGTGACTGAAATGCAGACGCTGAAATATCAAATATTTATCTACAGTGCCCTACCGAAGACTGCCATGTGGCCCGGGGACAGGCACTATGACACAATTTTATAAGGTCTTTTCATGACCTACAGTTTGCCAGCAAATGGAACTCTGGCCTTTTAAAATTTCATTTTTGGATTTCTCTTTTATGTACTCAACCATGAATTAAACAGAAAATAGAAATAAGAAGGACCAGGCGCACCTGGGTGGCTCAGTCCGTTGAGCGTCTGACTCTTGATTTCAGCTCAAGTCATGATCTCGGGGTTGTGAGATCGAGCCCTGCATTGGGATCTGTGCTGACAGCATGGTGCCTGCTTGGGATTCTCTCTCTCCCCCTCCCCTGCTCACTCACACACTCTCTCTCTCAAAATAAACAAACTTAGAAAAAAAAAGAAATATGAAGGACTAAACAGAGATAATGAGTATAATGGCTACAAATGTCATTGAAGGTTAGTTTAAAATTCCACAACATTATGAAGAAAAATGTGAATAATGCAACTGAAAGCAGAGTGTCACATAAAGGGGGGCAGTGGGGCTGGTACGGACAGTCCCGTCCATCCCTTCTGACTCTGTTTTAGACCTCTCCATAAAATCAGGTTGGAGAATCAGATGATCTTACCTCTGACTGTTCAGTGTCACTCTTTAATACAATGCGCTTCATGACTTTGGAATAGCCATCTCCTTCCTCAATGCTGATGGGTCCCTGTGCCATTCCCTGCATTGTAACCTCTTCTTTCTCTGTGCCATCAGAGGCTACATACCGCCTAATGATTTTCCTAGTTACCTGAAAGATATTTGATTCATGTATCTTGTGTTTGAGTGACAGTACCAGGGTACTGATAAGTTTTAAACAGGAGGCTCTGAAATCAACCCATGTTGGGACAATACCTTCTTTACCACAGTGTGTCCATGCTCATCAATGTATTCTTCTTCTGTGACTGTTTCTGGGGGTATGTCAGGCATATCATCTCCCTAAACAGTTGAGAGAAAATGGTCACTTCAGTGTTGGGCACCAATTCTGAGAAACTACTCCCAAGTGGTTATCATGTTAGAAAAGAAAGGGAGCTACTGAGAAGCACTGCTGAGATGCCAAATCCTGACGAGTAGTATGTTTTAAAGAAAGGGGGGGAAAAGTGGGCAATAACATGCTGAGGAGAACTGGACCAACATTAGGCATGAAACAAACACACTAACAAAAACAGACAAGCGAGGTGAGGTGGGTGGAACTGAAGAAGCGAGGTGAGGTGGGTGGAACTGAAGAAGCGATCTCCCTCTTGCTCGCTCTCTTGGAGGTAGGCTGCCAATGTCATCACCACTGCAGGTTTTTGTTTTTTTGTTTTCTTTTGTTTTGTTTTTTAACGAACAAAACTTAGGAGAGTTAAGGGGTCTGCTTTTGAATGGCCATGCACTACCTGAAGAGCATGCCAAGCCCTCATGGCTCCAAGGCTATCATCACTCTCTGAGGGTTATGAGGACAGCGTCTCCGGACGTGCAGGAACATAACAGCTGGTACCTGAATAATGACTCGCCGGCGGACCACCCTGGTGGTTACCATCGCCTCCTCATCTGAGCTGGCCTCCAGCTCCCCTAATTCCTCCGTTAGCTCCTGGTGGAAGCACGGAAGCATCGCTTTGTTGAACACGCTAAGGAATGTCTTCACTACTGGTTTCTGCTTTAGTGCACACTGTTTCTGCAAGTTTTATTCACGGAGGCTTTGGTAGAAAAGCCAGCACGGCAAACAAGTGTGTGCCTGTCACACACTTTGATAGGAACATAGTTTTTTGTTCAGTGAATGAAAACAATTCTGAAAGCTGAGTGCCCATCTGCCAGAGTCTTATCAGAAAAACGAGCAACTTGTCCACATTACTTCTTGAACTTAAACTCCTAATAACCAAATGTAAACACAAAACTTAAGCAGCACACGCACAAAAAAAAAACAACGACAACCAAAAAACCCACACCTGTAAGCCAACAACAATCAGGCTTAGGCATAGAAGTAACTTATGCTTGTAGCAGAACTTTCTGTAAAAAGTCAAAATTTCCTATAGCTCTTATCTAGCCAGTTGAGCATCTCCCTGGCAACAAAGGAGGCAGACTATGAATGATATTAGACTCATTTTGCAGACAAGTTGAGATGCACAGGCCAGTCTGACTTTATGGGTCTGGCCCAGAGTCAAAGATGGAGCTACGAACACAATTTTAGATTAGAACATACATCTCGGGAGCATTCTAGGAAATCACTCCTAACCGGATGCTAATGTTTTTCAAAGAGAACATTCAATGAAAAATTTTCAATATACTTTAAAATATCTGACAGATGTCTATATGCTTTTCTGCTAAAGGAAAACATGTAAAATTGAAACCAAATTATACTTTAAATTTCGTTCTGGAATCTGCGCCTAGAAACGTGGTTAGCAAGAAAAGTGATTGAAGTTAGTTCCTCAAGTTAGGATCACGAGAATTAAGAGTCAAAATAAGAAGCATTACAGAGATAACTGGATATTCACCAAGAATAAATGGAGTAGGCCTATAGAAAGTGGAATACAGAATGACTTATCAAAATTTATTTATATGCATAGAGAAACTAAATGAATTATACAGATAATTTTTTGAGATCTATACTTCAATTAGCCAATGGATTCTTAAGCTAAATTTAGTAACTTCTAAGCCCAAAGAGCATCTTTGAAACATCTTTACTAGAATTCATTTAAGCCAAGAACTTGAGAGATGAGTAATTCTGGGCAAAGGTACACTTAAAATAAAAATCCATTCACAGGATGAATTCATTATTTAAGATAACTACCAAAACCGGGACATAGTTCTCATTTGCCTGATACTCTCCTAATTTCAGTTATAATCTTAGATAAATCCTGCTAGCAGATGTCACCCTCATAGGGAACAAAAATAAATGCAGGACTTAAGCCCACAGATATGTTGTACCCTCTTTTCCTCAAAAACTTCCAGTTTTTTTCTATACCTCATTCTTTACCACTGAGACATCTATTAATGCTTTAAAAACACTTTAATATATTAAATGCTTTTTAATTCTAAAAGGAAAAATATACAAATTAATGTATATTAAGTTCAATCCAAATGGATTCTCACATTTTTTTGTGCATGGCAATCATTAGGGAGTTATTTAAAATGCAGACTCTTGCTTCCCTCTTCCCTGAGATTCATTCCACTGAGGAAGACTCAGACCCCACCAGTTAGTGCTGAGGCATGTGATTGGTTCAGAATACACCTTGAGCATAAGGGGTTTAAATGAATTTCTTAAGATGGTCTCCACCCCTCTTTGCAACATCAAAGCTCCCTTAAGGACAAAGGGAACACTGAAGGAAGCTTCTGCTCATTATTCTGACATTCTGAACGGCAGTAAGTTGAGGTACTATGTCTTTTTTCAAAGTCATTCTTAAAATAGGTATAAGGAGATCAATTTTGGAAATAACCCTTCCCTTAATGAGGAAAACTTGTTTGGGGAGGGAAAACCCCACCAGATATCCGCAGTCTGCGTGCTCCTCAACTGACAGCACAGACAGATCTCACCGGAGTCTGGCTCCCACACATTTCCACGGCTGACACTTAACTGGAGGCCCTGTTAATCTCTCTCATTAGTCTTCGTGCCCCTGGTTATTAATTCTGAAAGTCTCCATCAGGCAGACTGTTTCACCCCAGTGTTCGTTTTCCTTGGCCAAAGGGTTTCCCGATTGTAAAATTAGGGCTCGTGGTCAGGTAGCTAGATTTAGAACTGTGTATCATTTTTTCTAGATTCTCTGGTTCTCAGCTTTTAGAAGGTTCACGAGGTCCAGGTAAATTTTTTTCAGAGAAAAACATAAGCCATCAGAGAAATGGAAACTGGGGAAGGTTTGTAGCTATACTGCCTATGAGGAAGGAAACAGAGGAGACCCTTACCTTATGGAACGCTGCATCGTCATCGAGTCTGTCAAGGGCCTGTGGCTGGTCATCAGCAGACTCCACTATCACAAGGCTAGTTTTCTGAGAACTCTCCTCCTTACGTTCTGGGGGCTCTTCGGGTTCCTGTATGATGGGAGAGTCTCCCCGCTCACTAGATGTTGGGGTCTGGAGGTATGGCCTCTCCTCCTCAGGAGGGGTACTGATTTCCTCAGGGGTCTTGCTGGGAGAGCCAGACACAGCCGTGGGCTTTTGAGTCTCTGACACTTCTGTCCCTGGGGTTGTCACACTGAAATGGAAAAGCCACGTTATACCATGAGAGCATATGCATTTCTCCTTCTGCTGAAGCAAGGGACTTGGAATGAAAGATGGAACTTGTCCTCGTGGTCCGTGAAAGTCACAATAAGGTTTGTATATGTGCCAAGAAATGAAATTCAAATAAAAATCATATGTGGGATACCGTGGAGCTTTAAAGCTCCTTGATCTAGCATTGACTGGGTGGATCTATTCCAAAGGTAAAAATCATCCAAGGGGCACCTGGGCAGCTCAGTCAGTTAGGCGTCCAACTTTGGCTGAGGTCATGATCTCACGGTTCGTGGGTTTGAGCCCCGCGTCGGGCTCTGTGCTGACAGCTCAGAGCCTGGAGCCTGCTTCAGAGATTCTCTTTGACCCTCCCCTGCTCACACTGTCTCTCTCTCTCTCTCTCTCTCTCTCAGAAATAAATAAAAAACATTAAAATTTTTTTAAAAATCATCTTAAAATGTATTACCATTTCTTAATCTCTACAAAGTATATAAATTATAATTCCATCTTTTCTTTGATAACTCAAGGTTATCTTGAAGATTTGAGAAGGTTTATATAACAAAGATATGTAGTTAACAAGACTTCTGAAGCAGAATCCAAGTTTGGGAGAATTTTTACAAACCACTATATAAGCCCCAAGTTAATATGGTTATCATAATTATAAATATAGAGAGATTCTTTTTATACCTCTGGAAAACCGTGTTACTTTATGGAAAGACCTAGTTAAAACTTTTTCTTCTGATGTAATTTGAAGTTACTCTAGTGCAATGTTTATGATCTCAATTTCTAAATCAGAAAATTCTCTTTTTCGGTGTCTTTCAGGGTGCCTGGGTGGCTTAGTCAGTTAAGCGTCCGACTTTCTCTTAGGTCATGATCTCACAGTTCGTGGGTTCGAGCCCCGCATCGGGCTCTGTGCTGACTGCCAGCTCAAAGCCTGGAGCCTGTTTCAGTCTGTGACTCCCTCTCTTTCTGACCCTTCCCTGCTCATGCTGTCTCTCTCTCTCTCTCTCTCTCTCTCTCCTAGAAATAAAAACAAAAAACAAAACCCAAAAATTAAAAAAAAAAAACTTCCTGCAAATTTCTGTCACTCCATAGATATTAAGTGCCCAAAATGCCTCTCTGATATTCCCTCTTTGTTTTCATCCTCTTCTTTTTCTTTCTTTCTTCTTTCTGCTCTCCCCTAAAATCTGAAGGTAGTTGGTAGGTGGTGGCTCAGTGGAAGATGATTTTATTACCCATTTCACCCTCTGCTCAAGCTCCAGTGACCCCAGCAGAAAAGTCACTTCACAGTGCAATCTCCTGACACACTATTCTCAGATTTCAGGGCTGAGAACACGCTTGCCTTTCACAAGATCTGTTCTCTTTCTCTAGATATAACTGGCGTCATTTTAAACAATTCTCTTTCTCATTTGCTTCTATAAAAGCCAGTACTTGAGTTTTGAGCTGACTGCTCTATCGCTCCTTTAGCCAGCAGCTCTCTAGAAGACTTGTCATTATTCCCACTCTGACCTCATCCCACCTTATTTTGTTGGTCTTTCATTCTGTGTGAAAAAATTTGTGTTCTGTTTCTATTTTTATTGTTAGCCACTCCGTCGCATTGGTGAAATACTCTGGGAGCTGCTTCGCCTACACCAGCACTGTTCATACCCTGAACTAGCCATGCGACAACTGGCACATACCAGAGCATTGCAGACAAGTCAAGTGCAATACTCTTACAAGCAGTAAGCATGAGGTTTCCATGAAACCTTACTGTTTAAACGGTGCTTTCACAGGCATGCCCTTGGCCTGCGACCCTATGAGATGAATAAGGTATATGTTCTTATAATTTAGAGTTGTGGAAACAGAAACCCAAAGGGCTTTGGGACGTGTCCAAGGTCACAGCACCGGAGGTTGGTTCAAACAGATCTACCACACAACGCTGGCATACTTATGACTCAAATCTTTTGTTCCTTTTCCTATAGTTCTGGCACTTGTTATCGGTGGGCTTACGTGAAAACTACCTGGAAACAATTTACAGTTGCATATGCCTGGCAGTTTTGTCATATGAACTTGTTTCCTGGAATTACACTTGACAGGCTTTCTTTTGAAACTCACAAGTACTCCTGCTGACATTCAAGAGATGGCTCTTCAGGCAGGTCTTGCATTTTCCCTGAGAAATCCTGTTGCACTTGCTCCTTGTGAGTCTGGGGGAAGAGCTCTGTTGCTGAGCTGTCCCCCTCAGTTTTGGGGATGCAATCCTGAAAAGCAGAATAACCGACAGAAATGTCTTCCTCTGAGACAATGGGAGGGTGATCACAGGACTCGCTTTCTTTAGAAGCGGCTTGCTCCTCTTTCTGCTTGTGCTGTGCCGTGCGTAGTTCCTCTGGAAGTACTGAGAACCCTACGGGGAAAAACAATTGCAGTTAAGTATTGAGCTGAAGCTCACTTATACTAAGTGGGTATTTATTAACGTGCCACATCCTGTGATAGATCCATGCTTACAAAGCTGAATGAGACGCTGTGTCTGCCTTCAAGATGCAGATCATCTATCAAAGCTCAGGCAAGTAAGAGTCTATTAAAATGCAGAGTGACTGGCACTGTGGCCAGGAGGAGGAGCACCCAACTCAGGGTCAAAGAATTAGGGAAGGAAACGCAGAGGATGTGACATTTTAAGGAGACCTAATGATAAGTAGGCATCAATTGTGATACTGAGGCATAGAATGTAAGCAGTAATAAGGATTAGAGTTTAATAATAATTAATAATAGCTAATACATTCTAAATATTATGTGCCAGGCACTGTTCTAGGTGTTTCATGAGTATTAACTAACATTAACAACACTCTGAGGTTAGTACCCTTTTTTATGGAGGGTCTCTTATGCCATGCTAAGGGATGTTATTACACCTGGGGCAATGACGAGTCACTGAAAACTTTAGCAGAGGCATGACTGACATTCATCTATTTATTTATTCACTCAACAGATATATATTAGCAACTATATAGTAGGTATTGTTTAGACATTAGATATATAGCAGTGAACAACATAGAAAGAATCCTCACTGAACTTTTATTTCTGCAGATATATATTTATGATAAATTTTAGGAGAAAAGGAAACCATGGTAAAGAGTAAATAGGGCTCATTTTGTAGATAGAATTGTCAGGAAAGAGTCCTTTTAGGAGGCTGATTTTGAGCAGAAGCCTGAATTTGATGCCAAGGCCTGAAAAAGTATTTGATGCTCTGAGGGAAGAATGCTCTAGAATGGAGGAAACAGAAAGTAGCAGAGCTCTAAAAGCCTGAAAATGCATAGGATGCCCAGGGCACAGCAAGAAGGTCAGCTGTCTGGGATTTATAAAAAAGAAGAGAGACAGGAGAGAGGGCAAGCTTTCACTGAATAGTAACACACACCATCATTTAAATCTATGAAAAGTAAGAAGCCACAGAAAGAAACCACGTAAAAATAACCAGTAAAATAGGGAAAAAATCATGAAGGGAGGGTGTCATGGAAAGTGAATGAAGAAAATATTTTAAGATTAATATTTTGTCAAATATTACTAAGGAGTAAATAAGATGAAGACTGAAAAATTACTCGCTGTATTTGGCAATGAGGAAATAATTGGCGGGTTTTATAAGATTCTTTTCTGTTGCATGGTGATGACAAATAAATGACTGTCATGGATTCTAGAGACTGTTCTAGAGAGAATAGGAAGACAGAAAGTAGATATAGGAAATTTAGGCTATTCTTTTGAAGAGATTTTCTATAAAATAAATGGAGAAACAGAATAATCATACAAGGAGGCATATAGGGTGAAGGAGTTGTTTTGTTTCATTTTTAAAGAATGGGCTCCATTAAAGCATGTTTTAATGCTCTTGAGCATGATCTAGCTGTAGGAAGCCACGGTGGGTAACTGAAGGAGGTCTTTAACTGGATAAAAAGAGAGGAGATCCAGTACAAAAGAAGAGATAATGGTTTTAGCAAAGCAAAGACATTTCATACAGAAGGGAAGGTAGAGTATAGGCATTGAGATGCACTTAGGTTGGTAGATTTTGTGGTGAAAGAATATGGACATTTGCTTAGGACTATTCTTATTTTTTTCTAAGAAATATGAAGCTTGCTCATTAGCTTTGAAAAAGAAGAAGAGAAAAATGTTGGAGGCTTGAAAGAAGAAGAAGAGAAGGTGTAAAATAGAGGTGAGAGAGAGAGAGAGGGAGGGCAGAGGGGGAAAGAGAGAGAAGGGAGTGAGCATGCAAATAAATGAAAATGGATCAGAGAAACTGTAGTACTGAAAAGGTGGTAGGGCCAATGGCTGACGGTCTCAGTGGGTTTGAAGAATCACTGCTGTAGAAGCAAAAGAGGAAGTAAGTGTAATGCCTCAAGTTAGGACCCAGAATATAGTCAGTGGTAATGGTGTAGTCTGGGTTATGAGCACAGGAATGGGTAGCTAGAGTAAAAGACACAAGTATCAGAAATCAGAAGTACAATCAAGGAACTGAGGAAAGGGCATTGGAGAGGTCATCCATGTTGTTATGAACTGAGTATTTGTATCACCTTAAAATTCATCTGATGAAACCTTAGTCCTAATGTGATACTATTTAGAGGTGATGCCTTTAGGAGGTACTTAGATCATGAGGGTAGAGCCTTCATGAATGGGATTGGTGCCTTTATAAGAAGAGGCCAGAGAACTAGCTAGTTCTCTTTCCCCCAGGTGAGGACACAGCAAGACAGCCATCTGCAACCCAAAGGAGGGTCCTCACCAGAACCTGACTATGCTGTCATCCTGATCTCTGACTTCCACTCTCCAGAACGGTGAGAACTAAATTTCTCTTATTTAAGCCACCCAGTTTACGGCATTTTGTGATAGCAGTCCAAACTGGTTAGAACAAAGGTGAAATAACTAAGAATGAGCAGTATGAGGGTACCTATAAAATGAAAAACAAAAAATTTGATCACCAGAGTCCATAGGCCACCCCTTAAAAAAAGGAAGACTGGTTCCAGTTGCCTGAATTAAGCATACATGCAACACACACCACACACACAAATGGTTTCACCTTCACTATGATCCAGTGCAATTGTCTGTTCAATTTCTGCATAGCTATGACTGAGGCGCTCCTGGAGAGGCTCTGTGCTGGCCTCCATGAGATGAACAATATCCATTCGGTTGATCTTGGTGAGACATTCAATGAGACTGGTATCTGGGATATTAGAGAAAAAGCATTGATTACATCTGACGGGTACTCTTTTAAAAATCTCTTTCATTTAGTTGCCTTACTAAAATTTTGATATCTGTACAGGAAACAAAGCGCAATTAACAGTCTTTGCAAAAATAAGCAGATAGAAAGGAGATCTGCATAAAAAGGTGGGAGAACATAGGCACAAGCCTTAAAAGTAGAGTTGCCAGATAATATGTAGGATATCCTGTCAAATTTGAATTTCAGACTAAGAAAAAAATTTTAATATAAGTATATCCCAAATAGTGCATAGGGTATACTTATACTAAAAAAAAATATTTGTTGATGCTCTGAAATTTAACTGGAAGCCCTTTTATTTATTTGCAAAATCTGGCAATCCTGCCTAGAAGACTGGTGAGAGAAGGAAAGATGAATGTAGACTGAATGTTAATAAAGGAGGCCTCTAGGTAGATCTTCAGAGAGACGTTAAAGGAAGTAGCAAATTTAGCTGAAGAATGAGAAGAAATAATGGTCTTTATCACTTCTCATTTTATTTGATGCGGTCAGAATATTATACGTAAGTCATTATAAAGAATATCTACCTGACATCTTTCCATCATGTGAGTTATTTAGTAGTAAAGGAAGTAGAACTGAAGGTAATACACTACCAATAAAACAATGACAAATAAAGTAACTGTCCAGTCTCAATACTTAGAAAATTTTAGGACTTTAATAACATTCCTGTTAGCAGCCAGCGTTTCCACTAATTGACATTGTTCATGGGAATATAAGAATTTTTATGCAACGTGCATAGTTTAGAAACATTATAGCTTGTTCTCATTTGTTTACAGTAGCACTTCAGATTGATGGCATTTGTTATTATTTTACTGAATTTGCAAGAAACGGCTTGTTGAATAAGACATATGCCTCAATCTTTAGCCTAATGCTTTTTACACACAGTTCCCCACCTACCTGTAGCATGTTTCCCATCCCTTTCCAGCCAGTACTTCAATAGCGCATGACTCTGGTCTTGGAGGGAGTTAGGATTCTCAATTCGAATTTGATGTATTTGCTCCTCAGTGAAATCCAGTTCTCTTGCTAATTCTAGAAAAGAACATATTACTCTGTAAATACATTAACTTCAACGTTTGAGTTTCTGATACCTTGCCTTGTGATTCTGTAAATGTATTCTTCGTATTGCTGTAATAGGGTTCATTTCCCCCCCCCATGTATTAGAAGTGACTCTCAGCCTGTCTTTGTTCGGCTAGCACTAATTGTAGAGGCTCTCCTTAAAGCTGGATAGAGAATTGATAACTTTCTTTGTGGAAAAACTAAGTTTGAGGCAACTGATGATACAAATATGTATAATTCAGGCTCAATTAATTCCAAAATGCAGAAGAGATCATTCATACAGATCTATACTCTTAACCAAGATAATGAAAAATAAATGACTTAAAATAGGAATAATAGACTGTTTCTCACTTTTAATCATCAAGTAACATTTCAAATACTATAAATCCTATTTCTGGGTACTTGGACAAATGCTGGTTGTGGTTATATTATGGTGATTGGATAAACTCCTTTCTTTGATTTGATATATTATGAATAAAAGTTCTTGGAAGCATTAACTGATCTGGGGGAAAAGCCACAGCATTTTCCTTTAAAGTCTACCACTAACACTGTATTTGGACACTTATACATTGTGGTGTGAGTGAGTGTGTGTGCGTGTGTCCTCTTTGGAGGGAAATTTGCCAATATCTTTCAAAATTAAAAATATACATACCCTTTATTCAGATTTTCAATTCTACTTCTAGGAATATGCTCTGTAGAGATACTCATGAAAATACTAATGCACTAGGATATTTGTCATTAAACAAGAAACAACCTAAATATCCAGCAATAAAGCCCATTGATAAAATTATGATACTTCCATATAGTAAAAATTACATAGCCATTTCGAAGAATGAAGTAGATATGTCTACACTAGTGGAATATTTACAAGGAATATTATTGAGGAAATCTGTACTTATATTTAAATAATAGGCATAGATATATGCATAGTATATTTTTTTGAATAAGAAAGTGTAAGCAGTTACTGTTGAGGCATGGAGCTAGAAGACCAGATGCAGGTGTGAGAAACTTATTTTTCATTTTATACAGTTATATATGGTTGTAGGGTTTGAATTTACAATAAGGACATAGGTACTACATTTTATATACAAACACACTTATTTTAAAAACAAAATAGGGGTGCCTGGCTGGCTCAGTCGGTTAATTGTCTGACTTTGGCTTAGGTTATGATCTCGTGGTTCACGAGTTCGAGTCCTGCACCAGGCTCTTTGCTGACAGCCCAGAGCCTGGAGCCTTCTTCAGATTCTGTCTCCCTCTTTCTCTCTGCCCCTCCCCCACTTATACTTTGTGTCTCTCTCTCAAAAAATAAAATAAAATAAAATAAAAACATTAAAAAATAAAAAAAAAAAAACAAAATAAATAATTCTGAATGTTACCTATTTGATTAGTCAATCAGGGATATTTTGATGTCCTTCCTTCTCCTAAATCCCTCAATTAAATAAATCTGACCAGTATTAAAAATTACTTTAAAATGTTTAAAAGTGAGGACATGCCTTTTCTTTTTGCTTTGTGATCAGTTACCTTTGTTAATGGTTTTACAGACTTCTGTACATCATACTGATTTCATAATTTACTTTCCTTTAATAAGTTATTTAACATACATTATAGTGTTAATGCTTAAATATCCTAATTTCTCAGATAATTAGTGAAACATCTTATTCGTATGTATTTCAACAAGCACCCAAAGTGAATTTTAGCACTGTTCACATTGAAGATATCTGATAAAAAGGTACGTAAAATAAGGAGGCCTGGGTTACATCTCCAACCAAATTTTATGACAATTACAACGAACAGTGATTTTGAAACACAGTCATGTCCCCAAAGTTTAGATATCCATAGCTCCCAAAGGAGGATGTGACATGTGGTGTATTCTTAAAATCTCCTAGTTCAAAGTTCTATTTTTCAATGAATTATTGAGACTTCATTGCTTCTGCACAGCAAAGGAAGCAATCAACAAAACTAAGAGGCAACCTATGGAATGGGAGAAGACAGTTGCAAATGAAATATCTGATACAGTGTTATTATCCAAAATCTATAAAGACCTTATCAAACTCAACGCCCAAAAAAACAAATAACCCAGTTAAGAAATGCGCAGAGTGGGGTGCCTGTGTGGCTCAGTTGGTTAAGCGTCCGAGTTTGGCTCAGGTCATGATCTCACAGTTTGTGGGTTTGAGCCCCGCGTCAGGCTCTGTGCTGACAGCCAGCTCAGAGCCTGGAGCCTGTTTCAGATTTTGTATCTCCCTCTCTCTCTGACCCTCCCCTGCTCACGCTATCACTGTCTCTCTCTCTCTCTCTCAGAAATAAACAAAAAAACATTAAAAAAAAAAAAAAAACGAAATGGGCAGAGGACATGAATAGACATTTTTCCAAAGAAGACAGATGGCCAACAGACACATGAAAAGATGCCCAACATCACTCATCATCAGCTAAGTACAAATTTAAACTACAATGAAATGTCACCTCCCACCTGTCAGAATGGCTAAAATTAATAACACAGGAAACAACAGATGTTGAGGAGGATGCACAGAAAGAGGAGAACCCTCTTACACTGCTGGTGGGAATGCAAACTGGTGCAGCCACTCTGGAAAACAGTATGGAAGTTCCTCAAAAAATTAAAAATAGAACTACCCTATGACCCAGCAATTGTACGGCTAGATATTTAGCCTAAGGGTACAAAAATACTAATTCGAAGGTGCACATGGACCCTGATGTTTACAGAAGCATTAGCAACAATAGCCAAATTATGGAACAAGTCCACATGTCCATTGACTGATGAATGGATAAACACACACACACACACACACTAGAATATCACCCAGGCATAAAAAAGAATGAAATCGTGCCATTTGCAATGACGTGGATAGAGCTAAAGTATACTGTGCTAAGCAAAACAGGTCTGTCAGAGAAAGACAAATACTGTATGATTTCACTCATATGTAGAATTTAAAGAGCAAAACAGATAAGTATAGGGAAGGGGAAGGAAAAAGAGGGAGGCAAACCAGAAGAAACTCTTAACTATAGAGAACTGAAGGTTGCTGGAGGGGAGGTGGATGAGGGGATGGGCTAAATGGGTGACAGGCCTTAAGGAGGACACTTGTGATGAACATTGGGTATTGTATGTAAGTGATTAATCACTAAGTTCTACTCCTGAAACCAATATTACACTATATGTTAACTAGAACTTAAATAAAAAGTTGAAGCAAACAAAAAGTCAAGTATTATTTTTCTAAATTCCAGAGATAATAAAAGCCCTGCCCTGGTTCACACAGTGGGCTAATGCAGAGCCTGGGTCTTCTAGTTCATCGTTTAGTACTCTTTTCACTATTCCACACGGCCTTCCTCAAGGAAAGAAACAAAACAAACACGTTTTTTTATTGTTAATGACACATGGCTGATGCAACTGTTATTTAAATGAAACACATTTTGATGGGAAAAAATGGGTCACACTCATTTTACCTGTCCAGCTGAAGCCAAGGTGATCAGCAATATAAGCCAGCCTTTCCTCGATCCGTTCCTGCTCATCCTGTTGATCTACAGGTCAAAAACAGAATGGCCAAAGGTTGTCTATGACAGGAGAGCAGCCATAGTACTGATCATCCAAAGAAAGGAAGTCACTTGTCCAAATATTTGATAATAGCACCAATTAGCTACCGTATTTTAAATCATTTTAAGTTATGTGTTTGCCTGATTTCTGGAATGGGATGGGGAATAAATGTAATTATAAATCATGAAAACCAACTGCTTCCATATCTCTTTAATTAAGACCAGTCACTGGACATATTATAGAAGTTGCTGACTTCTAGTAATTCATTTTAGGACTTTTCTTTTTAAATTATCTAGGAAGATACTGCCCACCGGAAGACAATCATCTTGTTCATCAAACACCAGAAAAATCATAAATAGGATGCAGAAGTGGAGTAACTGGTTAGGACCTCCTACTATTGCCTGTGGCAGCATAGATCACTTCCAGGTCATGTCTGAAAGAAATCACATCCAAGATTCATAAGACACATAGATCATGAGTTAATCAGGCCATCGTGGATTTTTTCAGTGTGGCCAGAAACAACATCTTCCCTGGTCCAGGTGACCTTGGAAGAAGGGAGGATAAAAGCACATGTATGTGTGTCTATTGTATCAATAGGTACACATGTCTTCTGTGTGAAATTTCTGTCTGCTTACTACTGAGTAAGCTTAGACAGTACTTCCACAAACTATAATTCTCCCATTCATTTTTAACCCCAATTCATTAATGGGCAGCATTTTAGGCATCATGACATTTTCTCATAACACAAATGTAAGAATAATAGTCTTTATTGTAGAGATACTGGAAGACCAGAGGCTACTTCCCAAAGCCATCTATGGTTTTCTTTTTTTATAATTCAAAGGGCCATCATCCTCTCTCACAGTCACTTAAATCATGCAAAGTTTGAGTTTTTGTTGTCTGCTTTATCTAATCAGAGTAGATTCTTCATTCTCCTACCACTAAAACAAAAAGTATATTTTTACCTTATATTTGTTTGCTTAAAGTGTTTACCAATGGTATCCGAAATCCAACCTTTTTGAATCAAAAACAGATCCACACCAATTGGAATTTCGGGGTAATGTGAAATCTTCTTGGGCAAATGGCTTCCTAATGATTACAAAATTATTAAGTACGGATTATTTTAAAATACTTAAGGGTAAGAAGAAAAAGCAATGAATCCTTGCCATATGAAACAAAACCCAATATATTCATGTGCAAAAGCCAAAGTGCTTAACTTGAGGCTAAGCCTGGGATTTCAGAACAACAAAACTCAAAGCTTGCATGGCCTTACGTGCAGCGGCTCGAGAAAGGCAAGATCACCATTGCCTGTTTATCATGTTTATGTTTTCCATAAGCATTCTCATTACTCAATCTTGAGATTGTTTTCATAGACAAGAGTACACAGAGAGAGCACGAAACACAAAGGGCTTACACAAACACAGTAACCACTACAGAAAGCTTAAAGAAAATGAGACACAAATCACCAAATAAAAGATATACAAAAAGAACTATATCAAATTTATGACATGCGTAGCACAGGGAATCCCAGTGGCTGGCAAATACCTTCAGCATGGTCATGGCCATTTTCATCAGGGATGCGCTCAATCAGAGTCTCAATGGACTCATCCCAAATGGGCCTTGTGTCAAAGATGTCCTCAGGAATTGAATGCTCGTTCTCAACAGGTGGCAGATTTTCAATTACTGAAACTTCCAGGGCACTACTGCTTTCATCATCTGAAACTAATTCTTGTTCCCTTTCTGACTGGGTAAGTCTATCCACTAACTTGGAAGCCTCATCGCTAATCTCCTCAAAGAATTCTATGGAGTTCCTGTAAAGGTCAAAGAAATGCTCCTTACTTTCTTTCGTGGGGCTCACAGCCCCCTTGCAGGAAGATGTGGTGCTCTTGCTCTTAACTGGCAATCGGGATGTGAATATCTTTGGTCGTGCAGCCCCCTCTTCTGATTCTAACTCAAGCTCCTCTGCCCTGTCTCTGCCCTCTGTTTCTGCCTCAGTGTAACTTTTAGATTTTACTGGACATTCGGTCTTTGAGTCCAAAGGACTGGCATCAGATTCAGATTTGCTTCTACTATCTGGTGCTCTGCTTGTCACGTCCTGACCCTGAGGAGCCACTATTCTCTGGAGAGATGAATCTAGATGGGAAAGCTGCTGCTCTACCCTTTGGACAGGTGCTTTCACAGGGATTTTAGACTTTGGTTTTGTTTCATCCTCTTTACTTTCCTCATCCAGGCTGGGTAAAAAATCTTCAGAAAGGGAGCTCTCACACTCCACAGATGGAGGCTCTTCAGTTGACGTGGGCATAGTCCTTACAGGAATTTTGGATTTGCTTTCGGTAGAAGGCACATTCTCCATGGGTGCAGTAGGGATTTCAATTACTGATTTCTGTTCCTCTGGGGAAGAATCAGGAGAATCATCATCCCGATCTGAATATACAGACCTAGTAACTGTGGAAAAATCTAACTGAACTTGTACAACTGGCTCAGGGGAGTCAGGGCAAGATGTTTGTTTCACACTGGACTTAGGAGGCGCATCACTCACATGCATGGTGGGGAGGTCCTCGGCTCCTGCAGAAGGAGCCTCTTCTGTTGATACTTCAGTGGAGGCTGAATTCGCCATGTGGGAGTGAAGTTGAGCATCTGAAGCAGGTATTTCCTCTACTTCTTCACTCAGGTCATCTGGAAGTAAGTCTGCTTCATCACTCACCGTTTCTTTTGATTCCGAGAGCGCTAGTGACTCAGCTGATGTCTCCCGTTGTGGGGGCTCAGCCGCAGGACTCCCTTCTTTCACGTCTTCAGAGAGAGCCTCTTCCCTAGATTCTTGCCCAATTTGGAAAAAGTGAAAACTTTCATCTGCATAGGACCTTTTGGTCATATCAATGGCACCGCTCCGTGTCATCTCAAACAATTTTCCTTCCTGAAAGAGAAATGGATTTTGCTCACTGGTTGGAGTCCCCTCTTCAGTTGGGGTCCTTGCAGGAGTGGTGTCAGGGGTGGTGCCCTGTGACTGTCTGTCTACCATCAAACCAAATATCTTCTGCTCTTCCTCTTTCACTCGAGCTTCAAAGGCTTCGTCATCCTCACGGATTTCACTCCAGGAATCAGAATCCACATCGGTTTTTGTGATGATGACTTTGCTGATTTGTTCACCAACAACTGCTGCTGTATTTGGTACAGAAGGCTCTAAAGATGGGGGGGCTCTCTCTGATTGCACTTCCCACAAGGTGCTTTCTGGTTTGGATTCTTTTTCCACATTTTGGTCCTCAAAATTAGACTCTTCGCTGGGAACAGTTCTACCGGAGGAGCTTGTTACCACTACATCCTCAACAGAGGATTTGACGGGAACAGAATACACTTCAGATGAGTGAAAACTTGTATGTCCTGCATCTGTTTGGGTTTTGCTTTCATCACTGGAGAAAAAAGATTGGGAAGGAACGTTTTCATAAGGGCTTATCATTTGAGGATCATAGATTTCATCAGTCTCACCTGGGTCAGACATTGGACCATTCATGGACAATTTATCTGTTGGAGCAGTAATCGATGCATCTTGAGTGGAATAGTCCTTTGGTGAGTCCTCAAAATCTTGGTCAGTTTTGGTGTCCTCCATTTTTGAAGAAGAAGATGAAGAGAATACGTCTTCATCTAATTCTTTTCCTTCAGATGCTGGACAATGAGGCTCAGAGGACAAAGATGAAGAGCTGTCACTGGGGCCATCTACTTGTAGAGAGTCCACTCTAGAAACATGAAGCTCTTCTCCTTCGGTGTCTTTGTCATCAGTGTCTTGGAGAGGTAATGACTCCTTATGGAGGACTAGCTGCTCGTTAACTTCTCCCCCAGTGGGGCTGCGGAGACCGGAAGATACAGGAGTGACTGAGCTGCTAGGACTCCCAGCCTCACATCCACGGCCATCACAGACTTCTGGTCGATCAGCATATCTGTTCAGATCATCATAAGATATATCCGGGTCAGCAGCAGAAATGGTACGATTGTCTTCAGGTACATGGCATTCATGAACCATTTCTTCCTCTGCTTTACCTGATTCTTCCTGAGTATCTTCATTCATCTTGAAAGTGTATTGCTTGGAAACAATAGGTTGAAATTGTATGTCTTCAGGACTGGAATTGGAGTCTATGCTGGATGGAAGTGGGGAAGGAGGCTGCACTCGAATAACTGGCTCTGGTAAGAGGCCCGAGTCGTCACCCTGTCTCAGCTGTGCCAACTCAGGTTCACTTTCTGAGGAGGAAGAAGCCTTTCTGCTCTCTGATGTTACTACCACAGGGACATGGCTTTCATCCTCTACACTCTCCATATGTTTTGGTTCATCCACATTGGCTGGATAGTCAGCATCTGGGTCAGAGGATGAAGAAGATTCTTCTTGCTTGGGTTCTCTTTTGTAGTCCCTCTTCTGCTTTGCTTCTTGTTCAAGTTCATCAAATGTTTTGATTTTGGTTACCATTTTAAACATTTCCTCCTCAGGTGTGAATCTCTTTTTCTCCCCATTTTCCAAGTCATCCTCCTCTACACACTCATGGATTACAGCTGGTTTGGGTGTGCTTGCATCTGTGGCTTTGGGTGTGACCTCATAGCTAATTTCTTCAGAGCTGGGGGTGTCAGGAGAAAGGGGGCTCTTCCCTGAGCTCTCCACCAGTGATGTCTGCTCAAGACTGTCATCCTCAGCACTGCCGTCTGGGTCTCGGAGCAGCCGGGACCGCATCGAGGCCACTTCGGTAAAGAGTTCTGATTTGGCTACGGCTGCAGGAAGAGGAAAGTGACTTGGGAGAACTCCAGCCTTCATCTTTGGTTCCACAGGGCTGCTTTCAAGAGAGTCACGGCAAGGGGATTCTTTCAGAGGACTTGGCTCCAGAGAATCTGGAGTTTTGTGTGAGGAGTTATCCTCCAGCACAGGGCTGGCTTCCAGGGAGTCTCTGTGGCTCACTGCAAATGATTCATCAGCACCAGGGCTGAGGACCTCACTGTCTCGGCTAGGGAGTGCAAGTTCTAACCCTTGGGGACTTCTAGCAACTCCCTGGGGCTTTGATTCAGCGCCTGTACCTGTCTTTACGGAAGCATCAGGCAGCGGAGAGGCCTTTGTCTCATCTGAGGGCCCGGTGGTTGTGGATTTCTGAGCTTCAGTATCGGTTTGTGCCTTGTGGGCTGAACCACTTACACTGCATGTAAGTTGCCCCTCATCAGAAGATGCTTCCTCAGGCAATCCTTTGGGTGTTTCTTTTGCTAATAACACACAACTGCCGCCAAAGGAATCATCTTCTTGTTTGGGGCATGTGTCTTCGGAAGGCTCCAGGGTCGCCTCCTTCAGCAAACACTCAGCTGAGGGCTCTGTGCCTTCAGTGACTACAGCACCTGGCTCTTCAGAGCCATCGGTAATGTCTCTGATTGAGGGATGTTCTCTTTCTGAACGAATTTCTGTTGGTGTGTCTACCTTGGTAGTTTCGCTTATTTCCCCAATTTGCTCCTCACTTTTCTTTGGTGAGAAAGAAAGGCTTTCTGGGCTTGTCTCAGGGGTCTCTGCTAGGCCCTCATGCTTATAGCTTTCTTCTGAACTAATCTGAGGGGTCCCTTCCATCAAGCTCCCACATGGAGAGCCTGCCACCCCTTCAGGCTTTAGGCTCTCCGAACTGCCATCCAGAGCACCACTTTGTAAAGACAGAGCTGGAAGAAATTCATCTTTCATGTAATCTAGGGGAAATGTTGTGTTGAAAGGACTAGTGAGCACTTGGTCCAGGTGAAGCTGTACTTCTTCAGTCTCCTCACTCATTCGAAATTGTTGGTATTTGTCATTGTCTTCCAATTCTTGCTTAATGACATCAGAAAAGTCGGTGGAGGTCTTCCTGTCTGGGCTGATCTGGAGATCCAGATCTCCCTGTTCATCAGCCAACTTTTCTTTGGGGACCTCACTCTCTTTATGGCTTTCTTCTTCCGGTGCTGACGGAACAGGTTCAGGCGTTTTGTGGCTAAGAGCTTTCTCCTTCTCTACAGCTACATCTTCTCTCTTAAACCCTATGGAGGAAGCACGGACCACTCTTTTGGATTCGGAAACTCCTGTTACCACAAATCTTTGGCCTCGTTTGACTGTGTGACTCTCCATTTTCTGTGTTTCTCTCTGGGTTGGCGTCTGCCCCCTTTCTTTTTCTGCCCGAACTTTGCCCTTTTCTTGTGGCTGCTTTTGTTTTACTGATTTGTGCTCAAAGAGTCCAGTCTTATGTTTAGACGGGTCCTGACCTGACTGGAACGCCTTCATCAACTCCCGAACAGACATGGTCTCCTCAATTCTTTCTGTTTTTGAGGTGGGGGATACAGGTGGTTGCTTTTCTGTCTTCCCAGAAGGCGACACAGGCAAGTGCTTCTCAGTTTTCCCGGAGGTTGATCCAGGTGGATGCTTTTCCATTCTTCCAGCTGGCGATACAGGCAAGCGTTTTTCTGTTCTCCCAGGGGATACTGGGACATGTTTCTCTGTTCTCCCAGAGGGCGATGCAGGTGGGCGTTTGTCCATTTTACCTGACGGTGAGACGGGTGGGTGTCTTTCGGTTTTTGTGGATGACACAGGAGAGTGTCTTTCCGTTTTTGTTGAAGGTGACACAGGTGAGTGTTTCTCAGTTTTACTTGATGACACAGGTGAGTGCCTTTCATTTTTTGCAGAAGGTGACACAGGTGAGTGTTTCTCGGTTTTACTTGATGGTGATACCGGAGGATGCCTTTCAGGTTTTGCAGAGGAGGAAAGAGAAGAGTGTCTTTCTGTTTTAGGGGAGGATGATGCTGGCCCATGCCTCTCTGACTTCAGAGACGGTGATGCAGCTGGATGTGTCCTATGGATTATCTTTTTTGGCACATCCTCTTTGCCTTTGACTCGGACAGGCAACTTGCTTCGACCTTTTTGTTCATCTTCCACTCGTTTCTGGAGAGCCTTTACTTTGTCCTTTATGGAACCGATGGGAGTCTCTTCTATCAAAGGTGAAGTGGCCTTTACAGTGGGAAGAGGCTCTGGGGCTAACCCGGTGTCTTCATCCAATGATTCTTCGGAACTACATTTTTTAAGTTCACTTTTTTCTGTACCACCTTGTACACTTTCGTCTTTTTGTTTCTGTTTTTCTTTTAATTTCCTTCTCACTGGCTTCTTTATGCCCAGGCTTGGTTTGTGTTGTTTCTGCGCACTCTGTGTCTCACTTGGGGGTGCCTCTTTCCCTTCGTTTCCAGAGCTCCTGCCAGTAGCTGGGGCCTCACATTTCTCCCCTGCTACCTCTTCAGCTGTCTGCTGTTTCTTTTCATGAGGAGACACATATGACTGGAGATCCTCAGTAAGGTAGTTCACTAGCCCAGTTGAGTCTTTCTCTACTTTTACGTCACCCTCTTTATCTATTCTAACTTCTACACATGGGTATTCGGTGATTTCTAAGGGTGCTTTTAGCTTAGCCTCCTCTATCTCCTCATCACTGACAATTACCCATTCCTCTTCCACTAATTCTTTCTCCGACTGAGACCTTGACACACTGCCTTCATCTCTCGTGCAGGTTCCACTTCTCAGGATTTCATTCACTTTCTCTAAGTCCTCTTTAACTCTTTCAACAATTTCAAAAGGCTCTCCTGGCTCTTCCTCAGCAGCCTTCACCAGCTCCTTCACTTTGATAGAACCTGCCCTGTCAGATACATCTGTGGTCAAGATGGCGGTCATTTTGATCAAATCTTGTTTCATCTCAGAAACTTCAGAGAGCAAGTCCGGACTGGCTAGGACAGGAACTTCATTAACCAGATGACTTTTCAGGACAGATGTTTCTGTAGATTCTGTCTCATCATCTTTGATGTGAATGAAAAACATTGAAAGTAAAATGGAAATCAAAAAATATATTGGCAAATGTAATCAGGACTGAAACAACACAGTGTCTTTTCCTGTTGTGGCGGGAGGGACAACAAAATGGGCTGGGAATGGTGGATCCACAAGGTCTCAGGATACAAAAGCAAAGCAAGGCTAACGGAAAAAAACTGAAAAGGAAAAATGAGCAGGAAATAACTTGCTTAATTTTCTCACTTGTAGCACATCCACGCATACAATAAAGCTGTAACAAATAGCCAAGATAGACAGACATATGCACACTCACTCACACACACACACACACACACACACCATCACAGATCACAACAAAGAACGAACGCAGTGAAATTACACAGAAGTATCTCAAGATTGTTCAGATGTTACAGATCAATGTTGAAAAAAATATAAACATGGGAAAAAAAGGAAAAAAGCATTAGAAATTGCAGAAAGTTGATTTCCTCTAGGAGAAAGCCAGTAGTAGCAAACTCAGAATGCCTTCTAATGATGTACACATGGTTTTTAATCAAATAAAAATCTGGAATTCAGTATGTTTTGTTCTGCCAATATACAATGACTGTATTAATGATGTCTGAATCAGCTGCCTACCGGCATTTCATCTAAGGGAAATTCACACCTAACAATGAAACAAATGGTCTGGTGCTAAGAGGCATGGCCCTTTCCTTGGAGCAACCTCCTCGTTTAGACACATAACGGACAGACCAAGGAGGGAAAAAAGGAAAGGAAAGGAAAAAACAAAACAAAACAACAACAACTGTGATTAAACATATATGTGAGTCAAAGTTAAAATGTGATGCATGGCGATCCAAATCAGAGACAGTCACACAGGACACACGCACAGTTTATGTAAGCCAAGTTATTTCCATGCAAAGCAAAGGTGGAGGAAAACTGGTGGCCAAGGTGGCCTTGAGGAGATGCACGGGCAGGAGGATGGTTCAGAAATTAGAACATTACTGTGGTGAAGCGTATTTAATTCCACACAAGTCTGTACCTAAGGTGGCTGGGTGTAGTATATTTGAGGTATAGGTAGTGGACACCTGCACCCATTCACAGCAAAAAGAAAAACTCAAACTCTTCTAGGATTTGCTCTTGAAAAGACCTGGGAAGGAGTCTCTTCAATAGAACTTTAGAGATTATCTTATACCTAGATGAAGATCATTTAATGATTGTCTTTAAATTAAAGAAAACCAAACCGAGTCTATATTTATAACACCTAGAATCTGGGGCATCATAGCAACACAGGAGCTTTTTTCTTCTTTTTTAAATGATTGAGCCAGGGGGTTGTATTAAATTTTAATTTCTACTAGCTAGTATTCAAGGAACAAAAGAAAGGGACATTTACATAAACATAGTAGCCCTGAAGAAGAAAGGGAGATAATAAAACAACATCTCTTTTTAAGAAAAGGAGTGAAGGCAATGATAATGTCACTTTTTTAACAAGTAAAAGTGTCTTCTCTTGAGAGAATCAGTATTTGTTGAGAAAATATACTCTGTGAATATGCATATGTAAAGATATATTAAAAAAGTTTATATCGATGTAAATGTATTCAAGTACAAGCCAATGAAAACATCCAGAATTTCAGAAAATCTAGTCCTGAATGGCAATTTAATGTAAGAGCAAAGAGACTCAATTAAAAATATTCCAATAATTTAGTTGTAATGTACATTGTACTAGGCCTTCAAAACAAAAACAAAAACAAAAACAAACCCAGATCATTACACAGGCCCAGATGACCACATTAAACATGGTTCTAAGTTTTCTCCTTTTGGGAGTAGCACTCGGAAATCAGTGAATCAAAATGAATTTTTAATGAATAAATGTTGAAAATTGGTATTTTTTCCCTAAACCATTTGGGGCATAAAAGCCAGACAGAAACCTGAAAAGTTCAACTTTTTCCACACAAGAAGCCAGAAACAGGCCAAAAACCTAAACTGTTAATGGATTGTTACAAACCCGAAATGAGTTCTAAGCCAGCTCTCCTAAGGTCTGTAAAAACCAGTTTTCTCTGTACTAAATTATGTTTGGGATTTGCATCATTTAAAATTAGCCCTATAATGCCACACTATTGTGATTAGTAATTTCATCTAGGAGGTTTTGATTTCTGCATTCTTGGTCCTTTTTTTTTCCCAGAAAGTTTTCACAAAAATCCGTTAGACCTCAGCCCTAAAGAAGTCAGTTACACTTCACCACAGTAAGAGGTGCTAGGTGGTGGGGGAGGGGGGAGGGTTAGCTTTAACTGAGAACTATTAAGACAGTATCACTTTTGCAGGTGTAGCCTACAAAAATAATGAGCTCTCTGCCCAAGTCAGTGTTGCTTGATATAAAAAGTGATACTGTCATGTCAGTGCTTAAAAAAAAAAATGAGATGACAATGTTATGCTAACAAATGGACAAAAACGGTCGGGTGGGTTTCTAAACAAGCGGAACAGCAATAGCAGGGTTAACAGGGGTATCAAAAGAAAGTGAATGCTTAGATGAATAATCATTGCATTTTACTGCTAATTAGCTCGTTAGATGTTTTTGTAATTTAACTGGCCAAGCTGCTTTTCTAAATATACATTAATGATTAATAAGGACAATATAAAGATATAGTAATTATAGTGGTTAGTAATGGCAACTAGCTTGCATCTTAGTTCATGCTTCTCTGTATCATAGCCAGCTTTCAAACAAACTCAATTTTATTTAAAATCTTACTTTTTTCTGATGTCATATCGATCTGAAAGAAAACATACATAAATTGAATAGTTACAAATTGTGTCTTGTTTCACAGCCCCCTGATGTGCAAATAAGCTCCTATTAATAACCACAGCCATGGGGAGATAGGATAAGCCAGAGTAAGGTCAGAGTAATTTGCTGCGTTTCTTCCTGAGAGCCTCCTGGATTCTTACCATAACTTTGAAAAAACAAATCTCCTTTCTAAGCTCTATAGGTTGAAAGTACTTTTAAATACGTTATTCTTAGGAAGATGTGATCCAGGGTGTGTTTGATGGTAGAAATATATATTTATTAGGGAAAAAGCCAGGAAAAGTGTAAAGTAGGGGTCAGACAGTAAGTATCAATATAGCTGCAAAAAAGAATGAAAGAACAAATAGCATGCCAAGGTAATACATTCTACAGAAGCAGTTTCATTAATTACAAGCCAAACTTCCAAATCCTGAAAAGAATATAAACTGGGTCTATTGCTCTGCACAGCTTCTGAAAATATTCAATAGATAAATCATAAGCCTAATGCAAGAAACTCATTTAAACATAGCAAAAGTGGTTTTAGGGGCACCTGGGTACCTAGGGCCACCTCAGTTAAGTGTCCGACATCGGATCAGGTCATGATCTCATGGTTTGTGGGACTGAGCCCAGCTTTGGGCTCTGAGCTGTCAGCCTGAAGCTGAGCTGAGCCTGGAGCCTGCTTCCGATGCTGTGTCTCCCTCTCTCTCTGCCCCTCCCCCATTTGTTCTCTCTCTCTCTCTCTCTCAAATATAAATTTTAAAAAATGGTTTTAAAACCACATTGCTCTTCTAAGAAGAAGTGTAGGTACCATCCTGAACGGCTTTGGTGAAAGAAGCACCAAGTGCAAGGGGAAAACAGAATATGTGAGACCAAAGAGCGACTCTCTGGCTGAGGGAAAGGATGACATCAGTCTTGTCGCAGTGTACTACGTACACCGTGACACACGGCAGGACCATGAGTCTATAATCACACCTCTTGTCCTGCTCCACTGCCCGGGTAGGAGAAAACGTGAATTCAGGGGGACTCTCTGCCCTGAAAAGGCCTTACTTACATTTTAGGCTGATGGGTACAAGGGTATTTATTATATTTTTCTTTACGTTTTTGTATTCCAAATCCATCAGAGTAACATGTAAAATATAAATCTAGTATTTGTCAATCTTAACAGGAACCAGCATGGAAATAGGAAAGCAGAAGGCATTTCCCAATGATTTCTTTCATGTCTATGATAATGCTTGGGCACCTTCAAATCTTCACAAGGGCAACAAGCACGGAATGTGCCTGAACCATCAAAGAGGTCTAATTCAAATCGTTCTTTATTCAAGGTAACCTCTCTAAGACTTGCTTTCTTCACCTGTGATATAGCATCTATGATATGACGGCACAGCCCTCACAGGGCAATTGTGAGAGATTAGTGTTTAATGAGGTACATGGAGCACTTAAAAAAGAATCTACTTTATGAGAGGTGCTCAATACTAGTAGAGTTCTGCATTATAATATTATAGGCTAATGTTGGAGCTATGCACTCCTTACAGTTTTTGGTCTCAGTGGTTCTCAAACTTTTTGGTCTTAAGGCTCCTTTACACTCCTAAAAAATGACTGAGAACCTTGAGGAACTTCTGTTTATGTTTGACGTACATAAGTATGTTTCATACATTACAACTGAGAAAATTCTAGAGCCCTAATATACACCAGCAATATTCCCGAGTCAGAGTAATGATACCATCATACGTAATGTAGCCTCCGGAAGACTCCCCCATAGCTTATGGAGATACGGGAAGTAAAAGGCAAATAATGTCTCAGTAACATGAAAAAAAAGTTTTAACCTCCAGGTTTCTCCAGATCAACCTGAGAAATGAAATGATAGCTCGACCTTCAGCAGTCAGTAGGGTTAACATAGATTATTGCACAGAGACAGGGTAGCAATTCACAGGGAAAGCTTTACTATTCTTTGAATTAAGTCTACAAGGTGAGAAAACAGAGGCTCAGAGAGGTTAAGTAAAACCGTGACCCTTCAGTGACTAACACCTGTATACCCCTTCTAAACACACAGGTTAACAATGTGCTCTTCTTAGTGGTTAGAGCAAATACAGCCATCAACAAGCAACAAGGTCAGACAATTACCTCTTCCTCCTGTTCTTGATCTGACTCTGATTCCTTGCCGCCCCAAGATGCCATGCAAGATGGAAAAGAGAGCAGAAAGAGTAGAGAGTGTTTAGAAGAAAAGAAAAGATTAAATATACTGCCAACAAACATCACCAGGCAAGCATACAGACAATGTCCGCTTATTTTTTCTTACTAAGAGTTTATAGAAGACAGTCACAAAAATTTTAAAAAGGATTGGTTTAAATGCAAAAGTCTGGTGATTCAAGAGGCAATAGAACCAACATTATACACTAATTTATTAGACAAAGAAACTAAAATTGTAAACACATTCATTTCACATACTAGGTTACCAGCAGCCTTAAGGTTTTGGATTTGGTAATGGATTTGATGCCCACTTCTACAGAAATGATGATGGTATATTCTGGTCATTGTAGACACTGGCTGAAAATCTTAAAGGCCACAAATAAGCATATGATGAATATATTTTGAATACAGAGGCAATATTTAGAAGTTCCAGTATAATGAGGAGCTGCTAAATTCTAAAGTATATCTGAATGTACAATGTTGGCCTTGTTTTCCTTTTTGTTTTGAGTTACTAAATGGAAAGCTGTCCTGGACCAGCACAGTGTTAATGATATGTCTGGACTCAGAAATACAGTGTAACAATACAGTAAATGCTTTCTTTCATCACACATTGAAGCTCACTGAAATCAGAGACAAGTCTCATTTATGTTTATATATCACTTGGGCAGACTGCACAGCAGTATATATGTTGTTAGGGTTCTTATTTGGCATTCTGCTTCAGTGACTCACAAATCTACACACCCAAAGTATATTTCCTGTCAATTGCAGTAAGATTACATTATGCTCATTTGGGTGGATATACCTATTTTGTATCCTAATTAGTGGAATAACATGTAAGTTTACATATATAGATATTTCATTTTTATCACCTAATCAGAATTTGCAATATTAAAACATGACACTATGAGCTATTCTCTATGTGACTCATCTCTATTTACAAGAATGATTGGTTAAGAAACACAGACCATGGTGGGTAAAAAGAAGTGTAGAAAATGCTCTTTCTGTGGAGTCAAGATTTAGGGTTTTAGATATATTTTTACTTCTCCTCCAAGTCTCATCTCCCTCCCCAACCTCTAGTACACTCTGAAAACCTGCTGCAACCCCCCATAGGCTGCCACATGGGAGCTTTCTATGCAAAAGATACTGGTTAAAATTGTTTTAAGTAATCAAATCAAGCTATCCCCAACATTTAATTCATTCAGTTGTCATCTTCAACTCAATCAGAGTAAGCAAGGAATTCTGTAAGGGTGAGAGGTCTGAATAGAAAGCAGTATCTGGTGGAGCACCTGGGTGGCTCAGTTGGTTAAGCATCCGACTTCAGCTCAGGTCACAGTCTCGCAGTTCTTGGGTACAAGCCCCACATCAGGCTCTGTGCTGACATCTCAGAGCCTGGAGCCTGTTTCAGATTCTGTTTCCCTCTCTCTCTGCCCCTCCCCCACTTGTGTTACCTCTCTCTCTCTGTCCCTCCTTCCCTCCCTCTCCCTCTCTCAAAACTAAACATTAAAAAATTGAAAAAAAGAAGAAAGTAATATCTGGTAAGTAGACTTTGTGTCAGGAACAGATGAATTTATACCTTTTCAATAATATTTCAAATCTACTCCTTGTCATATAGAGGTATTTTGTATATTAATCATGTTAAAACAGTTGAAAAATTAGTTTGATACCCCCAAAACATTATAGGTTATAAGATGAACAGGTTATTATTTCAGCAGTAAGATAAAATATCATGATGTTGCTCTAAATTTAATAATAATAATTTAATCCACCTGTGAATTGGCAGTGACAAGAAGCTAATGATCTCATAATATTTTGGTAGGGTCAAATGTAGTAGTATGATCCCAGAAGGGCATGCACATAAAATCAACAATGAAGACAATGCCAATGATTTTGTTTTAAAAAAATAGTCCAAAAATTTAAATCTTAAATTCAAATTTTCTCTCTTTCATATCCAACATGTATTTATAGCAAATTTTCCATCAAAGTGAATTTAATGCAAAAATAAAGTAGAGCTACATTTTTCATTACTTAAATGAAAATTTATAAATTTACAGGGAAGCAGAAATGACTATTACAGGGGTGCCTGGGTGGTTCGGTTGGTTAAGTGTCCTACTCTTGATTTCGGCTCAGGTTGTGATCTCACAGTTGTGAGATGGAGTCCTGTGTCTGGCTCCGCATTGAGCATGGTGGCTTCTTAGGATTATCTCCTGCTCCCTCCCTCCCTCCTCTCTCTCTCTGTCTCTCTCTTTCTTCTCCTCCTCCAACTCCTTCTCCTCCCCTCCTCCCTCAAAATAAATAAACATTTTAAAAGAATGACTGTTATATGTGCTTATGTGCTTACATTCAGTGCTTTTGCTTTATTTATTCTAAAGGATTTGAAAATTAAATCTTATACAGACTGAGGTGCACTACAGTAGATTTGATAATACCTTTGTATAAATTGGCAGGGTGATGTTTAAGTTGCAAATAGCTTGATGCACCAGGCCTCTTGTGGATTTTGGTTCCTTCATAAATGATAGTCGCCCGCAAGGTTCCTGAGTCGTATCACGTACCTTGAACAAGAAAGGCATACATGTTTCACCCGGATATGATGTATATGATTTATTTTAATTAGAGGATACTGAAAACAATCAGGAAGAAATAAATTCATCTGATAATGCCAAGGATTTAGAGGTGCTCCTTTCTTTTTCTAATATCATTTAGAATGACTTTTAAAAAATCATTCAGCTTTTAAAAAATTGCTTACAAAATACACATAACATAAAATTTACCATGACCATTATTATACTTACCATTTTTAAGCATTCAATTTAGTGTCATTAAGCACATTCACAAACTTGTGCAAACATTACTATGCAGAATTTTCCATGACCCCAAACAGAAACTCTGTACCCATTCAATGAGAACTCTCCATTTTCCTCTTCTGCCAGCCCTCAGTCACCCCTATTCTACCTTCTGTCTCTATCAATTTGCCTTTTCCAGGTACCTTGAATAGACAGAATTCTACAATATTTGTCCCTTTTGAGTCTGGGTTATTTTACCTAGCATAGTATTTTCAAGGTTCAATCATATTGCAACATATATCAGAGTTTCATTCTTTAAAAGAATTGTGTTAAAATATACGTAACATGAAACTTACCATTCCAATCATTTTTAGACACACCGTTTAGTAGCATTAAATAGCATTTCGTACAACATTCATCACCATTCATCTTCCCAACTTTTTCATCTTCACAAACTGAAACTCTGTTTACATTCAACAATAGATTCATTCCCATTCCTCCCTTGCCTCCCTCCCCTGGCAACTACCATCCTGTTTCCTGACTCTATGCGTGTGACCACTCTAGGTACCTCACGTAAGTGGAAACATCAAGTATTTGTCCTTTTGTGTCTGGCTAATTTCACTTAGAATATATCCTCGAGGTTCTTCCATGTTATAGCCTGTATCAGAATTTCATTCCTTATTAAGGCTGAATAATATTCCATTGTACGTATATACAATTATTTCCTATTCATTGTACGTATATACCATATTCATTCACCTGTCAATGGATATTTGGGATGTTTCTACCTTTTGGCTGTTGTGAATAATGCTCTTACGAACACTGCCGTGCAAGAGACCGAGTCCCTGCTTTCAGTTCTCTTGGGTATATACCTAGAACTTGAATTGCTCGATCATATGCTTATCTATGTTTAACTTTTTGAGGAATCATCAAACTGTTTTCCATAGTAGCTGCATCATTTTATATTCCCACCAGCAATGATCAAGGTTCCAAGTTCTCCACATCCTTGCCAACATTTGTTAGTTATTTCATTTTTTTAACAACAGCCAGCCTAATGGGTACAAAGTGGTATCTCACTGTGGTTTGAATTTGAATTTCCTTAAGCTGTTGAGCATCTTTTCATATGCTTATTGGCCATCCATATAACTTCTCTGGAGAAATGTCTAAGTCCTTTGCTCATTTCTGTATTTGGTTGTTTATAGAATGACTTTTGCACAACAACAATATCAAGTATTAACTTAATTATACACACCTTTGTGTTAAATGGATCCATTAACCCTCAGCAGGTATAGCATAACGTGATGATTGCTTGAACCTACCTTTAATCAGGCAAAACAATCAAACCAGAAATGGCACAACAGAAGACTAACAGGAGATCTTGTGAAACTTTAACAGGTCTTAAAAATTTTTAAAGAGGTGTCCTGACATATACTCGGAAAGTCATAAGGGATTAAAATGAGTCATTGCTGACAAACTGTTTGGAATTAGTCTGAAGTCAATGTAATAAAAAACTAATGGAGACCAGCTTCTATCTTGTGAGGACTGAGCATTATTAGGACTTCTAGAATGGTGACATACACTGAGAAATAAGAAAAAAATGAGTGGCTGGAGAACTAGAGAACAGAATTATTACTTCCTTTTAATTTCATGAATCTCTCCATCACACATTTTTGTCCCTCTTTATAACTGGACTCTAGAATGAAGTGTGTGTCCATTACTGCCAAATTCCTAACTTGGATTAATATTCTTAAGCAGAGATAACAAATTCATGGTGTATTGAAGTGTCTCCATAAATGTTTGCTGGATGAATTTTTGAAAATATATCCAATTCACAGGTCTATCTGGATAATCTCTTACTATGTTAAGTGAGATCTTGGGTCCTTTGAGAGTTTCTATTACAAAGTGTTGTCACTTAGAACTCTTTTGGTCTCCACATGAATGAAATTCATAGCCTTTAAAAATTAAACATAAATATTTAAAAGAAATAATAGTAAAAAAGAAGAGAGAGACTTCCTTTACAATTTGGGGGGAAATGGACAGGTTTTCTAATTAATGAATCAGCTATTTGTCCCAATTCTCAACCTTATAAGTATGAACCTCAAAAATAAAAGTGGTTGGTTTCAGAGGACTTTAAAATTTCACAGATATGGTTTAAAAATTACTGTAAATGATTGAAAAGCAAATATTATCTCCTCCTAAAGGAAATCAAATCCTTACTTGATCCTAAATAAAAGGCATTATAAAATTCCATGTATATATTACCTTGACAAAGAGAGGAAGTCGGTTTTCTTTAAAGGCAAAAAAACTGAATATATGATGTTGGCCACTCTTGGTTAATGGCACCAGGTTGCCAAAACAATCAACATAGATTGGTTTTCCTTCTAGTACCTGGTGAAAATGGAGAAAAATAACACATAGTATAATAGCTATAACTATTATGTGGTATTTATATTAAAAAAAGTGGGGATACTACTTGGAACATGAAAATTCTTTTTTTTTTAATTTTTGTTAATGTTTATTTATTTTTGAAGGAGAGAGAGAGACAGAGTATGAGCAGGGAAGGGGCAGAGAGAGAAGGAGACACAGAATCTGAAGCAGGCTCCAGGCTCTGAGCTGTCAGCCCAAAGCCCGACACGAGGCTTGAACTCACGATCCATGAGATCATGACCTGAGCCGAAGTTGGACGCTTAACTGATTGAACCATCAGTCACCCCCAAAAATTCTTAAAATGTACATACATAATCTTTAAATTTCCGACTAACATTTTGTCTTATTGGTGACAAAGCATGTGTTAGTACTCCCTCCCTCTTCTTACTGGTATAGGAATGACAAGAATCTTCAAATCATGGTGACAGTTTTAATGTTTTCATTTCTAATAGTTTCATGTTGCCCCTCCAAAACTAATATCTCTTTAAGTCCTACATTTAAATTTCTGATTGGGTAATTTTTGACATCATAATGAGTCAGGTTACTTGACTTCAATATCCAAAGGCCCACTGGTTAAAAAAAAATCCAAAATAAGAAAAAGTAATGTTGAAAAGTCCTGGATATGGTACTTCCACATTTACACAAAGGACATACTTTCCAACTGCTTTCTTTTACTGTTAAAAATTTATAAGAAACAGCGAAAGACAAAGGCATCTAAACTATTACAGTCACTTACATACTTTACCAATAGCTCATAATTTTTCCCAAAATTATCTTCCAGAGAGTCCTTTTACCTCCTGACACACACTGAGACTATTCCTATAGCCAAACTGGTTAAAAATGGCTGACTTTGGACCTTGACCTTCTAACTGATCAAAATGTGGACTGGTCTTTTTTTTCAATAGTTCTATTTTTTAAATACTATTTAAAATATAATAAATTAGTAAGGGTATAAACACCATGTCAATACGAATTATTTTTGTAAATACAGTACCTCTACATCCCTGCTTCTGGCCACCTCAGCAAAGTTTTCTTGTTGTTCAAGGGTCTTATCCACTTTATCATCAGTCATGCAGAAACATCTCAATCTGGCTTCAATGGGGTCATGTGACTTGGCAAACACAACAAATTTGGCCATATACGGTACACAGATAATTTCTCTATACACTTGTGATGCAAAGGTAACGGATTCCTGGATCTGTCGACAATCTATCAGCCAGAACCTACAAAATGAAATAAGATCGGTTATCTGAAATTTAAAGTCTGCCAGTTGAAACAACAACAATCCCTTCGCTATGATCAAAATAGTCACTAAAGGTTTCTTGGAAAAAGAAAGGAGTGAGGAGGGAGATGAGGAGAGAAACTAAAAGGAAAGAGAAAGAAAGTAGAAGGGAAAGTAGAAAGACAGATGGGAACGAGGAAGGGAGAACAGGGGAAGAGAGAAAGGTTAGGTGTTTAAAATCAGCTGTCAAATGCTGTATTGGTAATTTTCTTCCAGGGACTCTTGTGGGTATTTGGTCTTCTCCACTCTGTCTCAGTGCTTTAGAATCTTCTAGCACGAGAACTCAGTATCAGACATTGTGATAAGTATCTCACTGAATGAGAATTTCTGTTTTCCTTGATTTTCTCTCCAATTCTTTGTTTTGTTCCCTGAAACTTTTTCAATAAAATCTACTAAGCTTTTCTTCATCATTCTTTTCCAGTAGCTTCTCCCGTCCCCGAGGCTGGTAAAACCACTTTTAACAATTTGCTTTTGCTCCAGAACTTCTAAATATTGAATATAATTCATAGAAGAAATTATTCACTTACGACCAATTTATGAGTTCTAACCTCAACTAAGCCAGTGACGTTGCCTGGCAACTTTCTCCTCAGGTATCCTTTTATTCAGTATACTAACTTTGCTAAGATTTTAATGAAGCTTGAGCTCCCCCCTTATCTGAGGCCTGAAGAAAGATAACTTTACTGAAAAAGAGGTCATTGATGGACATTTTGCCAATCTGCTCTGTACACACTTTCAAAAGTTGTTCCACATCCTCTTGCTCTGAAACCTTTCCCCACCAATGATCACCTTCGTCCTCTTGACCCATTTCCCATAATCTTTCAACATTTCCCAGATTTTCTTAGCCTCTCTTTTCTTCAAGTTCTTGATCCATCTCTTACCTTTTTTCACTGGCTTTGGTAAAAATACCAGCATGACTTCTGAATTCTAGATGACATGAATCATGGTTGCAACCCGCCAGGACCCTTCTGCATTCTGCCTTGGCATCGTTGCTCATGTAACTCTCTTTTCCACTTTTCCCTGTTTATTGGGTTCCTACATGTCTCATGAGTCACCTCTTCCTGGACATCCCCTACACCCTGATGCAAATACCCTCTGCTGAATTCTTTAGTGCCTCTGGTAGACCCAGGGTCTACCTGCCATTGTTTTGCATTAGAGTGTAGATGCCTGAGTGGCAAACACATGACGCAGAGAGCCCGACACTTGCTTGAGATATAAACATGTGCCGTCACACCCAGGTATCACAGTACACCGTTACTGAGCTACTCATGAATTTCTGTATTTTCTTCCTCCCCCCCCCAATAGAAATTTAAGTTTTAACCACTCTCAACTTTAGTTTTCTCATGTGTAAAATGGACACAATACCTCTTGCTCTGTTTAAGTCACCCCGTTGTCGTAGTTATCAAATTAAATCAATGGGAAAATGCTTCACGATCCATTCATCCCAGTGCAAATGGGAAGTAAATAAACTGATGTTCGTGTGCATGACATAAAATTACCTTCAGTTTTTAAAAGATGTGTGATATGTAAATGGGTATGACATGGGGAATACATAAATGTGTTAGAAGGCATGAGTCACTGAAACCTCTAAACCACTTAAGCAAGCCATGTTAGGCTTTGCATTTTTATTATTCTGTTGGAAAAAGCAGTTCAGGCTATTTTTTGACAGCAGGAAATTTATCTTTCCTAAAACCTTTGGGACTAGAAAAATCAGTGGTGGCTGTAAAGCCAGAGTCAGGGTCACACAGTCAAAGCTGACAATCACTTATTTTTCTTAGATTTTAATTTGACTGGTTGCCCTTTGTTATTGTAGCATCACTATTATATTTTCTGGCAGGTCTAGTTTAAAATCTGAAAGTAAGCGTAAACAATGTTTAAAAGCAAACTGAAAAGAGGTACTTTGAAAGAATGTAAGAAACAAAATAAAACAAAAGACCACGGGGAGGGGGAATATCATAGGGGGCTTTTCTGGGCTGCGGAACCATACCTGGCAGACACATTGGTTGTAAAGGAAACACACTCATTGACAAATGTTAATGGCGTAGTTCCTGTAATATCTTCCCATTGTGCAGGGGTGGTTCCACCTGAAATAATAGGATTGTTTTAAAAAACCTGGGCAAAACTCCAGACTTTGAATTGTAAAATAAAGTCTTTGTGGTTCTCGCTGTGTTCACCTCTTAGTCCCACCCACCCCTCAAGATGACATATAGGAAACAACATGTCTAAAAACCACATGCTATAAAATGACATGCTGACAGCAGCAAACAGCAGACACCACCTTTCAAGGAAGTTATTTGAATAACTGCCTTAAATTACTTACCAAGTAGTCTATGCTCTGACATTCTTTTTTTTTTTTTAATGTTTTAATGTTTCAAGCTTTCATTTAAATTCTAGTTAACATGTACACAATATTAGTTTTAGGAACAGGACTTAGTGATTTATCGCTTACTTACATATCGCTTACATACATATGTATATATGTATATATTTATCGCTTAAATATATTGCTTATATATATAAGTATGTATAACATCCAGTGCTTGTCACAACAGGTACAGCCTATCCCCTATCCTCCTCCCTCCATCAACACTCAGTTTGTTTTCTATAATTAAGATCCGACTGATATTCTTAAGCTTTTATTGTAATTGCTAGGCTTTGAAGATATTTTAAATTGTAGCAGTTGATCATCTTAAAAGACACTCTGATCAACCAAAGAGCTGAATACTTTGTTAAAATAATAAAAAATCCAAATGTTCTTTTATCCCTGAACTTCATATTTTATGCAATTAATTTGAAGAAATAAAATTACTTGGGGAGCCTGGGTGGCTTAGTTGGTTAAGCATCCAACTCTTGATTTCAGCTCAGGTAATGATCTCACAGTTTGTGAGTCCGAGCCCTGCTTTGGATTCTCTCTCTCTGCATCCCTCTCCTGCTTGCATTCTCTCTCTCTCTCTCTCTCTCTCTCTCTCTCTCTCAAAAATAAACAAACAGGGGCGCCTGGGTGGCTTAGTCGGTTAAGCATTTGACTTTCACTTAGGTCATGATCTCGCAGTTCGTGGGTTCGAGCCCCGCGTCGGGCTCTGTGCTGACTGCCAGCTCAGAGCCTGGAGCCTTTTTCAGAGTCTGTATCTCCCTCCCTCTCTGACCCTCCCCTGCTCATGCTGTCTCTCTCTCTCTCTCCTAGAAATAAATTTTTAAAAAATTTAAATAAATAAATAAACAAATTAAAAAAAAATTATTCTCAATTTGCGTTTAAAGGCTGGAAATAAAAAGCTTGGAAGATATTAAGAGCTCAATAAATACTTCAAGGTGAGTGGACAAATGAATGAATGCTAAAGAATGGCCTCCTATAGATAGTAAAATCACCATGGAGGCTGACGTGAACTTTCATTCTACTGGAAAACTAAGTTGGCATAGATAAGGATGAAAGAGTCTTAAAGCGCTGCAGGAGGAATGTATGTTTGAGAGGAAGAAAAATTGTGACTTTAAAATTTCTTAAAGAAGGGAGTGAGTTATCAAAGAAAATTCATGGAACCTTATCCTTGTAGGCCTCTAAAATATTAATTCTCAGCAGAAGCACATAACGAGCAAAACACAAAACTCTGAACATTTTGGTTAACATATATTTTAATTAACAAATACATTTAAGAAACTGTTTAATATAGGGGCACCTGGGTGGCTCAGTCAGTTAAGCATCTGACTTCAGCTCAGGTCATGATCTCACAGTTTGTGGGTTTGAGCCTGTATCAGGCTCTGTGCAGACAGCTCAGAGCCTGGAGCCTGCCTCAGATTCTGGGTCTCCCTCTCTCTCTGTCCCTCCTTCACTCGCACTCTGTATGTCTGTCTGTCTCTCAAAAATAAATAAACATTAAAAAAATTCTTTTAAAAATTAAAAAAAAAGAAACTTTACTATGAACCCATCTGAATAAATAGATCAGGTGACCCCCAGGCCAAAGTGGAATCTTCACCAGATCATGTATAAGGACAGGGTGTGCCACAGACACTTTTCAGTCTCAGTACTTTTGCTACCATGCCATGAATGTTGCACATTTAATAGAGGGGCTAATTGTATACCCATGGAACAAAAGGTATGAGAATGACACCCAGGAAGGCTGGGTGACAACCAGAAATGGGTAATTAGGCAAGAAGTAATACGTGAAGGAGGATGTCCTTCTATACTCATTATAGCCTTTGTATTTCAAAATTCTGTCATATTATTAAACTTATGGGGTAAAGTCTCAATGGTTTTCTGTCATAAGTAGAGAAAAAACACTAATTAGAAGGGAGAATTAAAAGAACAAAATAAGAATGAACATTCCTGGGGCGCCTGGGTGGCTCAGTCGGTTAAGCATCTGACTTCGGCTCAGGTCATGATCTCACGGTTCGTGGGTTCAAGCCCTGCGTCGGGCTCTGTGCTGACAGCTAGCTCAGTGCCTGAAACCTGTTTCAGATTCTGTATCTCCCTCTCTCTCTCTGACCCTTCCCTGCTCACGCTATGTCTGTCTGTCTCTGTCTCTGTCTATGTCTCTCTTTCTCAGAAATAAATAAAACATTAAAATTTTTTTTTAAAAAAGAATGAATATTCCTTTCAATATGGAGGAGAGTGAAAAAAAATTCTAACAATACCTAGACAACCAAGGATGGTTATTATTCCTATTGGCAATAGTATAAATATTTACTGAATGCCAATACCATGTAGTTATGTTAAATAGGGAAATTATCAATCAAATTATGAGTCCTAACACATATTTATGTGGATTATTTTCTCTCACCCAGTGGTGGTGGTATTTTGAGCAGAGAACACCAATATTCTGGGAATGTCTTTTGGGAGTATGGTAGTCATCTGAATCTACAACTTCCCATTGAAAAGGCCAAAATTCAGTTAATCATTAAAAACCTGTACTTTGTTTTTCTAAGCTTAGTGCAACCCATCAACGATAAAGACAAACCAATGCCTAGACAGAAGTTTGAACTACTAGGTATAATTATTCAAGATGCTATTTGTTTTTCAATAGATGTAAGAGGAAGTCTTCAATGAAGGCTTAAAACTTGGGGTTGGAGGTATATACATTTGGGTTTGAATATCAACTCTGCCAAATATGTATGTCATGATCTCAGATAAGTTATAGAACTTCCCTCAGCCTTGGCTTCCTTTTGAGTAAACAGGTTTAACATGTCCTTAGAGGGCCTCTGTGAAGGTTACAATGACAATGCATATGAAATGTCTAATAGGTTGGCGAACAAGTTATATGTAATAAATATAAGTTCATTTCCTTTCAGCTTAAATTTCCCTAATTAATTAGAATGCTTTTCCTGAATTAATGCATATAACCGCACAGGTATCTTACAGCAAAGGTAGAGAATATTTACAATGATCTAGGTTTCTTCTTTTGGAACTTTCTACTAGCATGGTCATATTTGACTCACCTGTTATGCTGCATAGTAATCTTAAGGTTGGTGCATCTCCCCCGAAACCATTCAACATGACATCACTTGAAGCTTTGGGGACAGGAATGGTCATGGTAATTGGCTTGTGGAATTTTCTTCTTCTAGGTTCCAAAGTGACTATAGGGCTGAAGGTTGCTTTGTTGCCTAGAATCTTCTTAACCAGCTCACTGTGCATAGGCTGAGCCTTTTGAAAGGAAAAAAAAATATTAAACGATATATCATTATATATAATGTCAAGTTTCTTTGACATAAATATAAGTTTCTCAATACATTACTTTTTAGTTCGCAAATCAGTTTGGTGACTTCAAACATGATAATCTTTAAGTTTAGTACTAAGCACTCGGATAAAACTTTATGAGACCTATAATCTCTAATGGCAGCCTTTGCACACCTGGGGATAATTTGACTCGTTAACCATTTACAGTAAAACCTTGGTTTGTGAGCATAATTCATTCCAGAAACATGCTTGCAATCTAAAGCACTCGTATATCAAAGTGAATTTCAAGGACCATTGGCCTAGGTGTGATCAGGTGACATGCAGCATCATGTACTACTCGTATTACAAGACATTGCTAGTTTATCAAGTTAAAATTTATTAGAAAGGTTTGCTCACCAAGTTACTTGCAATCCAAGGTTTTACTGCATTTCCCATTTGAAAAGCTGATTTTCATTCACTAGAATAAAAATCCACGTTAGATTAATGTGTATCCAATGTAGACATACCTGTAGGCCTACACGGATCCTCTTGGTGAGCGCCCCCTCTGGGAAGACGGCCTGTACCTGGGGCACCACTGTGCTGCTCAGCACGCCTCCCTCGGGGCCAATCAGATTGCTGTCCTGTTTGATGCGAGACACCACTGCAAAGTACTGCGGGAAGTCGCGGGTGATGATACGGCAGATCCGCTTCTTTTCTAGGTCTTCCGGGCTATCCAGCACTGAGACAAGAAATGACCCATCTTCATAGGGCAAAGATTTCCTTCCAAAAGCATTCTAGCAAACTCCTTGGCAGAGTTCATAGTAAACTAATGTGGCAGCAAGATGCCTTTTTTTAAAAAAATAATAGGACATTTTAAAAAGCAAGACTATCTAACCTAATAACACTAGAAGAAACCCTGCAGTCTCTTAAGACCTATCGGCATTTAGTCCTCATGTTTTAGTTCTCTGTGGAAACTAGTTTGCCAGCTCCAGATACAGAGCTGCAGGACTGCCTTTGTAAATGAGGGGTTTTGAGGGCAAACCTGGAATGGAAATGAACCTGTTCTATTCTTGGTTCACGTGAAAGAGAAGAAATTGTTTGTGGACTCCTTTTCTTTGCGAATTTCAAAGTTAGCTCAAAAAGCAGTTCCTGTGATTTTAACAAGAACGATGGCCCTTTCAGTTCTCAAGGCATCTGTGAGGGAATAAAATCTACCTTGTAAGGGTAGGGTGTGGGTGTGTGGGTGTGGGTGTGGGTGTGTGTTTATCCTACTGACATGGTTGTCTCTGAAATACTCAGGTATAAAAAAAAATCAGTGATAACAAATTCAGGGCTTCAAAATTCCCCTGAAACCATTAACTTACCAAACATATCATCTACTATTAGGAAGACAGGATAAAGGGCTCTTTTTAAATTGCATTAGTATAGCTATGTAGGGCAACACCAAACCCAGACTGGTTTAAAATGCAGAAAATTTGCATTAAGGGGATCACTGAATTTTCAGAGATTATGGAAAGTTGTTTATTTTTGGAAATCATTTGCAATCTATTATAGAGGCAGGAACAGCCATTATGTTTTTTTCTTGACTATTGAATATAACTAGACAGCAAAAGCCAGAAGTCCCAGGATCTAATCATACATTACTGAAAGCTGATAGACTGGTAAACGCTAGCATATACTTACAAAAGAATGCATTTCCAAACACAGAGAGCAAAAAAATACAAAAATCTCATTCTTTGTTTTAAAACAAGCTTTATACACATATAGAGTATTAAACAAGTCCTCATTTCAAGGACAAGATGGCAATGCTCATGGCAGTATTAATGACAAGGAAATATCTCAGAAGAAAATAACCTAAACCTAAATGCAGGCAAAAGAAATGGTTCCAAGGAGCAGAAAACAGCTAAATATTGCATGGAACAAGCTTTATCAGTAAGAATCCTGAGCTTTTTGTCTTGCTTGGAAGATACTAACCTATGCATGCAAAGGGCACCATTTCTTTCTCCATCCACATCTTAGAGAGGGTAAGGCTGGCCTCTATTCTTTCTACCCCAGCAGCATGTAGAAAGAAATACTAAAGTAACTGCTGTCAGGCTATGCTTACTATCCATGAGCCATACCCGAAGCTACAAATTATAAACAGTGTGTGTGTCCAGTTCTGCTCAAAATTTGGTATGCTCTTGGAAGTTGGGCAAAGAAAATGCCCTGTTCGTGTGGTTACTTAAAGTGGAACACGTCTTCTGGATTAGGACTGGCACCCTGTGTATTTGTGCAAGCTAAGGAGGCCAGAGAATGAGCCCATTTACCTCCAGTCACACGGAGCTATTTCAACCTGTGGCTAAATGGCCCAAGATAGATTTGGGATTTACAGAGCTCAAAGCCCTAACGAAAAAATAAATTCCTTAACTATATATGTAGGTGTGTATATGAGATTCTACCCTGGCTAACTCCCTGTTTGAAATACATGGAGAAGTTTGAGTGAACTTAATTTTCCTTCTTAATAATAGAAAGTTCAAAAGTAATCATATTATCCTGTAATACACTAGTTATGGGTCTATGTAAGTTTTCCAACAAAAAAGCTTACCACTTTTATCAGTGTCTTAAATATCTAAGTTTTCCTGTTAGGCATTTTAGAAAATCATGGATTCATTATCCAGGATCAGTTCATTTTGTTATGAAGAAACAATATCTATTCCGTGTTGTGTTTTAGGTTTGGATAAGGATGGAGATGTGCTCTATTTCCTTACAAATGAGATATTTACTACTGAAAGGATTTTATCTTCCTGAATATAACAGAGGTAAGACTCGGCAAGTACATTGTGCAACCCTGGAACGTCCCAAATACTTGCTGTGGTAAAATAACACAAGGAACAAACCCAAACCCATCTCCCCTCCCCCCACATCCCTAGGTCATAAGAAAGAAATATACCATTTTAATGCTTCCACTTTAGAATTCTTTTAAAGCCCTTAACATGAAGTACCTTCATCCATGCCATTAAGGATTTCATTCAATTCGTCTTCAGTGTATTCGCAGTAATGCTCTTTCCAGCTGTCCCCGTTCTCGCTGCGCAGGACCACCAGCTCCCTCTCCTTTCCTCGAAGGGCAGCAAAATGAGGGATCTCCACGATCACAGGCCTGACATAGTAAGGCAGAACACTCAGTGTGGACAAGAGTTGGCTGACATCAAGACAAGCACCTTGACTCTGTCTGTTGCAAAGTGACCTGGAATTGTTCTCTTTCTCGGGGCAGGGGCAGAGCGGGCTCTCCTCCGGAGCCCATGGGCTAGCGGATGGTCACACAGTAGCACTCTCCCTGGGTGGGGCGGGGTGGGGGGGGCACCAATCCCTTAGGGACATGCTGCTACCTTAAGCCAAATAATGTTGCCCTGCGAGTGCATGTGGCATTCTGGAACTTCTCCTTTGATAAATATAACACATTTAACCAAAAGAAATGTACATGCATTTCCATGAGGTGTGCCAATCTCCTAAAAACGGTTTCTACAAGGTGAAAATGACAAAATGGTTTCAGAAGGAAAATGGCTCATGTGTTGCATAAGTTGATATGTTGTAAATGAAAAGATGTCAGAAAAGTTAACTACCTGGGAACTAAAAAGACATGCACTCATGGTTTTTGCTTATACATATATTTTTTTCATTCAAGGGAACAATAAATAGGCATGTGTACACAGGGTGCCCCTAACTGAGCACCTCACTAGGCAGCCCATTTGTGTCCCATGCCTATTATATTCAGGATCCAGAACATGCACTGCCCTGATGTTTTCAGGTCGCGTTCACTCTCAAAATTTATAGAGGCTTTGATTTTTCAGTCCAGGTTGCTTTGATACAGACTTCAGATTCATCATAACAACACTGTAACTAGCACATAGTACAACTAGGCAGATCTCATGCTTTAAACGAAAATGAAGGTCACAGCACTTTAAGGGAAAAGATATAAAAACATCACTCAAAAATAAAAGTCACATACCACAAGGGTCAGAAATGGTCCACTAAAGATAGGTTATACAGAATTTAAATCATAGGGAGGGACATATCATGGGCACAATGACAAAAAGAGAAATCATATTGCAGAAGAAGGAGAAGAATGGGGGCCAGCAGCCATCAATTTGTTTTAAGTCACTCCTACCCAAGGAATTTGGTTCCAGGAGGCCCCAGCTGAAGGATGCGGCTGACCAAACTTTCTCCCTCATTAAGTGGGGGAGGGGCCGTTGGCAGGTGAAGTTTACTGAGTACATCCAAAGCAGCAGTGAAAGAAAGAACATAAGTAAGCTTCAGGTATTGTTTTCCACAGAACCCCAGCGTCACCAGCTGATCAACAGGGTGAAGTTTGGTTTCACACTGCGTTTGGTTCTGCCCCCTCCATTGGTCACAAAGAGCAAGGAAAGGAGACCCAGAGTGTACAATGGAGGCGCGTGGAAGGAGACACTTGGGTGTTGGATCTGACCCTGTTTAGGTTCACTGCCAGGGCACGAGCCAAAAAATAAACAACGACAAAAAAATATGCTCCACAGGAAAGACATGGCTGTTGGGAATATAATAAAAACTCCGACTTCTGGATAGAGGCCAGATGTTTTCATGGATATTCCTCAACAGATGTGAAGTTTATTAAAAAGCCTAAAACTACCTGAGCATGAGGGAGGGAAGAGGGCCTGGTACAGAATAGGAAAGGGATCATTGGGGAATTATTCCAACCATACGGGCATTTTCTGATGCAACCCAGAACTTCACAGGCGCCTTCTAAATCTCTGGTCATTTAGGAGGACGTGGGAGGTAGTTTCTAGAATGGGGAAATACAGACAGCCTTTTTTAGGTGTAAACATAATTTGCAGCAACTCTTAACAGTTTGCTCCAAATTACAAGGCTTTAGAACGTTCTCTGAGTTCTGAAGCAAATCTCCCCAAAATGACATTGGCAAAGCAAAGAGTTTGTGATTAATAGAATTTTCTCTCAATTTTTGAGCACGACGACTTGACATGACAGGACTTAAATAAAATTGACTTGTTTCAAAATATTTTGAAACTTGTCCCCCTCCAAAACGCCATCCTTTTGTCAGTTTTCAGGGGCAGCTACTCATGTTTTGGCATATTGCGATTCCACTTAATATAACAGCAGCCGTATCAACAGAAGAAAGAAGAAATGCTCCCTTCTGCTCAAAATTGCCAAAATGAGCACTGCAGAAGTTAGTCTTGATTTTGTCACCTTGACAAAAACTACATCTAAAGAGACTCCCAGTGTAATTTTAAGACTCAAGGTAGCAATTTTGATAACAGAAAAGACAAATCACATAGAGTAAAATTTTGGATATTCTTCCATAAAGACAACACCGCTTTCCAAAGGTAATCGTTCCGTTTCATAACTAGGCAAGACTTTAAATTTATGTTTGGAAGAGAGCAGTATTTTTTCATTATGATTTGACCAAGTGACTCTCAGATGAAAAAAAAAAAATACCTACCATCAGCTAAAACATGATTATTCACATTGGGAGTCTAGCGATTATGGTCACATCCAGAGAGAAAGGATAATAATTCGCCTGAATGTTGAATCATTAATGCCTTAAAATAAGAGGCATGTAATTGGAGTCAAGCATGGAGGTGCTACTTCCAAGTTTAAAAAAAAAAAACTCATGGGACCAATCTTCTTTCACGACGTTTTGACGTACCTTTTTCCATTCCATCCTAGTGATTTCATGTAGAGGACACAAGCTCATCCGTGACTAAGTGGGAGGATTATCAGAAACCCTTACCCAAGGAACTGAGCACCAGAAGGTCCGACTTCGATCAGGCGACTGGCCAGGCCTTCTCCTTCCACCATTGGAGGCATTGTCGCCAGTCTATGACGTTTGACCAGACGGCAGGTGACTCGAGTTGGGGCAGTACATTTCCGAGGTGGAATAATGATACGGAGCCCATTGTGTCTGCACCCTCGCATCGCACCACCTCGGGCATCCACCATAAAACTAACCAGGAAACTAAAAATTAAAATAGAAGATTAGCTGTGTTTTGAAATACTGGAAGCAGACAAGCAAGCTTTGTTGAGTTAATTCTTTCCCATAAAGCTTTGTTCTCATTTTTATTTTTTTGCATGGTGGCAAAATACTTGTCCTTAGAAGTTATTTTACTTTAAGCCAGTGCCTTTATTTCTGTTTTGTCGTTGTTTTAGTTTCTGTATTATTTTAATCTATAACTAAAGAATTCTAACTTTTGTTGATAATACTGATATTAAACACAAACTATAAATCAAAATCTGTCCAACTGATTTAGAAAGAAAGTGGAATTAAATTATATAATGAACACGAATGGGTCTTCTTGTGGTATAAATGCAAAGACTTCTTCTTTCTAGGCATATCTTTAAAATCCACATACTAAAATAATTTAAGGATAGAGAAAAAAAAAACAAATTGTAGATTTGGGGCACCTGGGTGGCTCAGGTGGCTCAGCATCCAACTCTCTATTTCGGCTCAGGTTATGATCTCATGGTTCACGAGTCCGAGCCCCATGTCAGGCTCTGTGCTAACTGCAGAGCCTGCTTGGAATTCTCTCTCTCTCTCTCTCTCTCTCTCTCTCTGTCTTTCCCCTGCATGCCCTCTATAAATAAATAAATAAATAGATAGATAGATAGGTAACAAATTATAGTTTTTCTAAGTTAATTCAACCTGACTTTTCAAAATTGCATCTTGTCCACCCTACTTTAATGTAATTCTAGGATTAAAAAAAAAAAAAAAGATTCACAGGGCTTCTCCCAAGATCAAACCCATGTACATGCATCCTGCTCTAATATTATCTTACCCAGAACGCAGGTTTTAAACTTACTGCATTCTAAAGGAGAAGAAAACAAAAAACTAAATGTTTTGGATAGAACGAGTTTACTGGTTCACATGCATCTTTTCAGTTCTAAAGTAGGAATCTCTCTGCCATACCATTGTAACTGTTAGCAAAGATGAGGTGGGCAGGCAATAAGATTATAAATCCCCTCTACTCTGTGTTTTCAAGTGGGAAACCCTGGCCTCGTGTTACTGGAAAAGATCTGTGCATCATAATTTTCCCCAAAGTATAGTAAGCTGTGTGTGGAAAATCACAGCTAATAATTTAAAAATGTAAAGGCTTCTATTCCTTTTATTTTTTGCTCCTTTTCTGCCAAATGAGTTGTTCCTGAATAAAAGAACTATAATCCAAGTGATTCTGCTTAAGTGTACCCCAAGATAAAGGATTAGTTCTAACCTGGAAGTTGTTTCCTGTGGGATGGTCATAAGGGATCCTGCTACAGCTAGGGTGAGTGCTTGTCACCCTGATATTCCTAACATTCATTAAAGTCTTGGAGGCAACTCGCTTCATTAAGGAGCAAAAATTAAACCAGGCAATCTGACTGTTGCACACATATACACAGAGACACAAAGAGCGTGTACACCGTTATACAGATTACATTACTATCTTGCCTAATTTTCATCGCATTTGCAAGATTTCATATACCAAAAAAAAAAAAAAAAAAAAGGAAAACAACATACAGGTGTATGATGGATCTACTTAGAGCTTAATGAGCACAGAATTACATCAGATTCTCCATATCCAAATATTGCATCCATAACGACACTTAAAACATTTGAAAGAGATGTCATGAATGTAAGTCATAGGATAGAAACACAATACATTGATGTTATTTTTAGACAAGTGATGGAAATATGTTAGCATCTTCTTCATAGCAGAACACAGAACTCATGAAGCATGCCATTAAACAGAAATCCTGTTGCTAGTAATAAAAATGGATGCAAAGGAGCCTGGAGTGCCTGTCTGAAGCCCGTCATGCAGGATGGGACCATGAGAGGAGCGGTCACTGTGCTTCCCACATGCAGGAGCCAGCCTGGAACTAAGATTCACACCCAGCCCCCTAAGTTTTTAGTGTAGGGCAAACCTGGGGAGCATCATCAATTGTTCAGTACTCAAAATGGATGTTTCTGGGCTTTATCAAGGCATAATGCAAAAATGTTTGGCTGCTTTTCTTACTACTTGTCTAAAGATGAATTCTTAAAAATAATCCTTCTCTATTTGTTTCTGAAAATGTACTGTAGCTCAAAAGGATGAAAAACTTGTAATACTTCAGGGTGCCTGGGTGGCTCACTGAGATAAGTGTCTGACTCTTGATTTTGGCTTGGGTCATGATCTCACAGTCCTGGAATCGGGCCCCCCCGTCGGGCTCTGTGCTGACAGTGTGGAGCCTGCTTAGAATCTCTCTCTCCTTCTCTCTCTCTGCACTTCCCCCACCTGTGCTCACTCTCTCGCTCTCTCTCCAAATAAATATTTTTTTTAAAAAGTTAAAGAAAAACTGGTAACACTTTCAGATGAATACAAAAGCTTTTTTTCTCCATTTTATTTCTATTTGACAATGATATTTACGTCAATTTTTATAAAAACAAGAGAATACTACGAAGTTTCAACTAGTAGTTGAAATATCCCAAATGTTTCAAATACATTGCAATATTTCTGACTTTCTCTACTTTCTCTAACTTTTTTTGTCTTCTGATTACTGTCACCACTGATGAATAGAACAGTGACTCAAACTCATAAAAACTTATTACAATACATCCAATTAATATTATCAGTCTTGAATATTACAATACATCCAATTAATATTATCAGTCTTGAATATTATTTGTACCTGTAAAAGCATTTAGGACGTTTCCACATTCATGTTATATGCTATTGTGTTTCCACTGTATTTTTATTTCGGTGATGACTTACGGCCTATATCATGTCTCTATCTAGAAAAACATGTTAAATATCTTCTAGTGGTGTATCTTCTAAAAAAGTGAAGTAAAGTAGCTATATTCTTAGCTGTGATGTTCCCATAGCTACATGTTTGATTTTGTGTCACTGACTGTTCCTTTTGAAATCCTCTTTTGTTCTATTTACTCCATATTTTCCATTTCCACACATGAGAAGCATGCATACCCTCCTACTGAGTGCCAGGTGCCCTGCTTGGACCTGAGAATACTGGTAGTACAAATATAGTTGCTCCTGCCAAGGTGCTCACAGTCTAAGCCCTGGGTTTCACACGATGGTTTTGCTTACTCAGAATCACTCAGTTTCCTGGTCATAAGAAGTGAATTAAAACCACATACAGGAGCCATGTAAGTACCATACTGGCAGTGACCCTGTTCTTCCTATTTCTTCCTATGTTGTCCCAATGCCTAGCGCCATGTAGATGGAGCACATAGTAGGTCGTCAATAACTAATTGTTGAATAAGTGAATGAATGGAAGAATGAAAAAAAGCATGTTGTAAGGAGTTGTATGTATTTATATCTAATAAACCGAAAAGGCAGCAAAAGTGAAGGTAATTTAATTATTTGGTCTCTAGACAATCGATCCCATTAGGACTCATTCAAATTACTCCACCCAGATATTTCAGCTCATAAAATAGCAAAATAGTTGGGAAGAACTATGCTCAATGTTAAATACTTTCCTATAGATCCTTTCCTGCTCCCAAATAAGAGACTTGATATATTTATTTCCCTTGGTAGATGATTAGTAGAAAATGGGAGTAATCACAAATCAAGAGTTTGAATATAACAAAGTCAACAATTTTATTAGAAGTGAAAATTTCATGAAGATAGACCAAAGATTGGAAAGTCAAAATAAAAGAACTTAAAAGGCTAAAGCTACAAGTAGATAAATTTAAGTTTATATAGATCTGGAAAGTAATACATAAGTGCTGCGAGCAAAGCAAATTGGGGAAATTAAGGTGCCAATATGCATAATTCAGAGAAAAGAAAAATTACATTTCCAAAGAAAACAAGCCTTTGTGTCTTTCTCTACTAACTAAAGAAAGTAGCACAGACTAACCTAAAGTGAGAAGCTTTGGGGAGGAAATTGTCTTTAGCCAGAGAGCAAGGGAGGGGGCCTCCAGGGAGGGGAAGGAGGAAGGGGAAAGGCGGGAGGAAGGGAGAGACAGAGGCAGGAGAGTTAAGAAGAAAACAAAACAGAAAGAGGTCAAGAAAGAAATGGATAGATTAGAAGACATGAAAGAACTAAATATCAGTAGTCAGAATGAATAAAGATGTATAGAAATTCAGTGAGAAAAAAAGTCTACAGAACTTACTCTACATTCTACAGACTCAAATAACATAACTGTGGAATACCAAATAATAAAAAAGGTGAATATGCAGAATTGTATACTAAAAGACATCTTTTCTTAAAATGAGAGGGGATAAGAGAAGTATTAATTCAAGTGCTAATGAAGTCTTTTAGATAAAAACATGCTCATTAATCCCAACAGTTTCTACTATAAAATTGGGTAAGCATTTGAACATTTGTATTAAAAATATCAGAATACCAAAAGGTTTCACTATTCAGATAGGTAGTAGAGTTAGTAAAGCTATTCTGCAATGTGAAAAACAGAGTGTAAGAGACCATGTACTTTTTTTGTACCACAGGAAAAAGTGAAAGCTTGGAAGATATGAGTCATGAGCTGAATCATCTCAAATATTAGAGTTAATTAAATAAATAGGATTTTCTCATATTTTCAGTAGATTAAAAATGGGACGAGATAATACCTGTAAACATTTGGAGATAAGAAGAATTGAAGTAAAAACATATAATTAAATATGTATAGAGGAGATAGTACATGGACTGAAGCTCAGCCCTGCTGATTTTGAGCTTTAAGACTGAAGCCTAGTTGTAGGGCACCCGGGTGGCTCGGTCATTAAGTGTCCCACTTCGGCTCAGGTCATGATCTCGCCATTTGTGATTTCAAGCCCCACGTCAGCCTCTGTGCTCACAGCTTAGAGCCTGAAGCCTGCTTCGGATTCTGTGTCTCCCTCTCTCTCTGCCCCTCCCTCCCCCACTCACACTGTCTCTCTCTCTCTCTCTCTCTCTCTCTCAAAAATAACATAAAAAGGAAATTTAAAAAAAGACTGAAGCCTTGTCTTTCAATGAGGGAGAATTGTATTCCCACTGAGGGTGTAGCAAGGATTATGTGGGTAAAGCATTTAGAAGTCAGTAAATGCTTGTTCCCATCCTTTTCCATTCCCTACACCCTTATGATTTTATGTATTTTGATTGTCTTAAGAATTATAGTGCAACGTAACACAACGCCTAAGAAACAGAGAAACTAACTTTGATCAGATATTTAAAATGAACCTGGAAGCTTGCTAAAGCAGTTTAATATGATGGTGGGGTTTTTATTAGTTTATGAACGTCACTGTTTAAGTAAGCTATTATCACAGAGCACAAGAGAATAGAGTGATCACCGCGCTCTTCCTTGGACCACTCTGTCAGCTATCATCAAGTCTATCTCTGTCTTGATTTAGTGCTGTAACCGTGGCTCTCAAGTTTGTCATCCATAAAATGGGAGAATTCAGCTAAATAAACTCTAAGGTGCACTGGTGTTAAAATTCTATGTACCATTTCCTGTTAACTAAAATTAGGAGACCTACTGAAATGTTTCACGTCAGACACTCTGTAAGAACTTTTATTTGGAAAATAAACTGCTTTTACTGCGACAAATATATATTACTTTTGCTGTATGGTTAAAACAGTCAACGAACAGTTTTGGAGAAAACGTGTACACACATTGCACTGAACACTGACTGAAGACTGTACAGACGAAATTTATGACGGAATATACTCAGCTTCAATTGCATATCTTACTCTCCAAATGAAATTCAGCAATCATGCAAAACAGAAATTCTTTTTGAAGTTTTCTAAATTGTGAGATACGATGTTATCACAATTTAAAAAGAATAAAAGCAAAAGCAGTCCACCATTATTATGCAGCTGATTTGCCTGCAAATACACAATTTGATTAGCTAAACAGGTGCATGCTTCAGAGGAGGCAGCAGGAAACAATGATTCTGGTCATTTGAGGACGACAGCCTCCACCCCAAAAGTTACTAATCCTTAGTTTTACTTTTAATTCATCCAGGACCATGGGGTGGGGACAGGGAGGAGATTACAGCATTCAGAGTTAGTTACTGGGTGATAATAGGGGGAAAAAAAAGTCATCAGGGTGCTTCAGTGATCCACATATACATAGCAAGAGGGCCTTAAGTTAAACCTGATTTCTGGGGTTATGGCAAAAAACAGTATTGTGAGTTTTCTCTTCTCACAGGAGAAAATACAGAGTATTTCTCCTCTACAAGTCCCTTCATTCCTTCCTAGTTCTCTGAATTCCACAGACTGAAAAACTGGTGGAAAATCACTTTGAAAAAAATCGGCTCCAATTTATAAAAAATCTCCAATTATTTATCACTCACAATGTTCACGCATAGAAACAGAATATTTACTGTGTGTTTTAGAACAAGTAAAAGGATAGATTCTAAATTTTGAATTCTGAAATCAGAAAATAAAAAATTGTCTTATTTGCAGACAAGCTGAGGTACCACGGTGGATGACTGTACAATAAAATTAGCAGTCTGATAAAATCTTTACAAATAACTTTATTGTGGAGCATCTGGATGGCTCAGCCAGTTAAGTATTCGACTTCGGCTCAGGTCATGATCTTAAGGTTCATGGGTTCGAGCCCCACATTGGGCTCTGTGCTGACAGCTAGCTCAGAGCCTGGAGCCTGTCTTTAGATTCTGCTATGTATCTCCCTCTCTCTCCGACTCTCCCCTGCTCACACTGTCTCTCTCCCCCTCTCAAAAATAAATAAAACATTGAAAAAATTAAAAAATAAATTTATTGAAATAATAAATAATAGATTTTTTTAGAACACTGACTAGAATCATTCTTCAGCACAATTTCCAAAATATCAAAAGGCTGCACTTAAAGCAGTACTAGCAAGGAAATGCACCTTCAGACTTTGGTTCACCTAGAATATAGTTTAAAAAAAAACAAAAACCTGCTAAGTGACACTTAAAATCATAACCTTCAATATGACTTTAAAATAGCTCAAGCAATTTGCATAATAGCTGAAAATAACATTCTTCAGCTCTGTGTAGCACTTTTTCTCACAAAAGAAGTGGAGATGTGGAGACCCAGGTCCAAAGCAGGCTCTCACAGTAGCTCTACATTAATTGTGGTGTTACCCTACCTACTTTCCGAAGGAGGAAAAAAAAATCCCACTTTCCTTTCACCACAGAGAAAGAGAATTCAGCAATGACCATGACTTGGAGAATATAAATCTCTCTCTCTCTCTCTCTCTCTCTCTCTCTCTCTCTGTCTCTCTGGCTAGGTATCTTCACACTAAAGCATCCTGAGATGGGGTATATGCAGAAGGAGATGGTGAAAGGGGGCGGGGAGGAGGCGACATGTTCAGAGAAGGAATTATGCAGAAGTTCACCTGCTGTTGTCACGATCAAGACATGGAGAGGTGCGGCTGCAACAGAATAGATACTTTAGCACAGAGAAGGAATGGATAAAGTGAAATATAAAGAAGGAAATCAGAAGTGACTTTCAACCAAAATATATTACTTATACACCAATACAGTATTCATTGAAAAAAAGATGGAAATACAAATGAAATAAAGCTCTATGCAAATGTGGAGTGAAGAGCAAGGTATAGGGGTTTTGCAGCGACTCCCTGTTCAGGGAACTGAGGATGTGATAAAATCACTGGATTTGGATTTTAGCCTTATTCCACACCAGCTGGGGGAAGGTCATGTAACAAAGTCTAAGTGTCCCAAAGAAGTTGCCAACCCTCAAGGGGCATTAGAATGAAAGTCACAGAGTCTTTGATTTGATGGATGAACATAGTCTCCAAACTTTTCAGTCACACTTTCAATACTTTCAAAATAATGGTAATGCCCTTTTGGCCATCTTCTTTGAAAGAAATGCAAACAGAAAAGGCACAATTTAAAGAATAGCTTCAATGACAAACAGCATCAACTATAAGGTAGAGCAGGTAACTTAATTACCTACTAGCAGGTAACAAAAAACTATGCCAAGAGTGCTTTTTTCAAGACTTCCATTCCCTGCTTTGTGGTTTGCTGTTCTCACTGGCCACACGGTCTAATTCCACTTTATAGACTTTTCACGCCTCTCTTCCCTGAGTCTGCTCTTCCACAAAACCCTCCATCAGTTTTCATATGATTCAGTTGTGTTTTCAACACCTGACAATACATGTTTAATGGACCAGAAATCCAACCTTACAAAACAGTTGTTTTGCCACTTAGAAAAGAATTTTCTTCATCCAAAAGAATTTACCCTCATGTACCTTAACAAATGAGGGTGCCTGAAATACATAAACCACTAAATTAACTTTTCTAATGTCAACTTCCACTATTTGAGCTAATTACATTCATATGTGTTTTATTGACTTTTTGGAGGGGGAATTTTGGATTCACAGCAAATTTTTCACCATGTTTTTATGAAAAAGAAGTCCTTCTAAGGATCACACTCTTATGGACTTCTAGTTCCTGTAATATATTTTAGCATAATATCATGAAGTGGCATTTAATTGTTGCCATTGGCTGTCATTAAAGGACTATAAAAATAATACCATTGAAATAATAACAATTAAAATGAATCAAAAGAGAAATGAACCACAAAACTATTACTAGAAACTGTGCCTTATTTGTTAATTCATTATGCACTTACAAAATAGAGAAGAATTATAAAATTCAAATTCTTTGCTCAAGCTTATGTTGGTATAATCATGATTGGGATGCTAGAAATGACTGGTGTTTAGACTGTGACTAAGTTACACAATCCAAAGAATGGCAACAAAAATACCACTGTCAGCCTTTCTTTTGCCAGATGTCGGCTGTGTATATATATTGGGTGCAGAACAGATTTTTTTTAAGCGCTGATACCTACTCTTTTGTAGTCATGGACATTAATCATTGGAGAAACAGAGCAGAGGCAAAAGAAAATTACTAATACTACTTATTGGCAGAAGGTGTATCTTCTATTAATCTAACAGCCCTTTATGAAATCAAATAGAACATTATACATAAAATTAGTGGCATTTGCCACAAACTGACTTTATTATCCCCTTTATCTAAAACTCAACTATTTCTTACATTTTGAGCAGATTCTGAAGTGGCTTAAGAATTTTCCCAATCAATTAAAGAAAAACTTAGTTCCCCAAAAACTATATAAAACCTACTACACAGGTGCCTTGTGTATAATGAACAAAATGAAAAAGAGAAATGATAGATGATATGATATAATGAATGCTATTCATATATTTTAGTATCATGGTAGCTTTCAAATACCATGACACCCAAAATCCTTGTTTTCAGTGTAATTACTCATTCTTAGTCATCTGCAGCATTGTGTTCATTCAAATTCTAAAGACCTCCCTAGATGATATTACTTTATAAAAATAACAAGTCAAACATTACCATTACGAATTATACTAGAGTGGTATTGTCACTTAAAGTATTCAGAATACATTCTGCTTAACTGATTTGAAATTCGTGAAGTATTTAGAAGATGTATATGAGGATTATATAAGTACTAATGGCTATAACTATTAAGTACTTATGCTTTCTAGGCAAAATGCTAATTATTTAAGAAACATGTAATCCATAAAGCTCCCCTATGGGATCCATAATATAACACTCATCTTACAGATAAACTAAAATTCAGATATTTTACATAACTTGCCCAGGGTGACATATTGAGTGTCAGGGCTGGGAACTGAATTCTGATTGGTCTGACTCCAAAGCACACTTTGGATAGTGTTTGAATAACCAGCCCATTATCTCTATTCCACTGATTGTCTTCCAACTTCAAAAACAGCAGAGAGGTGTGTTTCTTAAACGTAGAGGCTAGATCTTACTTATCTATTTTCCTTAGTGCCTGGCACAAGATTTGGTACTTTGTAGAATTCAGCAATGTGTGAAGAATACACAACTAAGTGAATAGAAGAGATAAAAAACATTTGAGAGAACTAGGTACATGTTAATTATGTAGATCTCCCTGGTAATTAAAGCTTTATTAGGCAAAGTTGTTCCTTTCTAACAGTTTATATATATAACATACATACTTGGACCACTGGTGCTGGTAGAAAATGCCAACCTCAACAACAGAGATTAAAATGTAATTAGTCTGACTTGAGGGCCTGGGTAGCAGCATTTTTTAAAGCTCTGAGGGGTCTAACGTACAGCCAGAGTTGAAAATTATTTAGACTCAATAATCATGTGTATAGAAAACCTGGCTTATGACAGACCAGGAGTTTAAAGATCTTTATCTTAAGAAGTGGTTAGTTTTTAACCACTGGAAGATCTTGTTTCTATGGCATGCTTCTAATTTTATAAAACTGGTACGTATATTGATGTACTTAAGCTGAATATTTTATTGCCCTTCAGTAGTTAAAAGATTTAGGGAATTCCTTTTTTAAAGTAAATTATTTATTTTGATAACTGAAGTACTACCATAACACTTTGACTCTTGTAAATTCAGCTACTGAGATTTAATCACACTTTGCCTAAAATAATCTTGTCACTTTGTAGGCTGGATATGACTTCAAATGTTTCATTGTGGTTTCTAGATTCAGATCTATTATCCTTTAATACTCTAGGTCCAAGACTCTTTTCCTCCTAAGTATTGTTGAGATATTTAGTAGCAGAATGCAATATTATGTCTTTAGAATAATGCATAGCTGTCAGACTTTAATGATCTCTTTTATACCTAAAAATATGTTAGTAACTTTGGATGAGTTCTAACTTGGTTTTTATTCCCTTGAAATAACTCCTGTATCAGGAACTGGATTTTACTTTTTTAAAAAGGAAAAGAATATTATGATTAATTTCAATATCTATGTAACTAATTTTAAATTCTATGAGCCTGTAGTAGAAAATTAGACCACAAGATCCCAAATTTTGAGCTACAATATCTTTCAATGCTTTTCTGAAAGGAGACTATTTTAGAATAACAAAAATAAGAAAGGATCCACAACTCAAAGTTCTGGAGATTATGGATAAGGAGTTTGGGATAATTATTTAAAGTACTGCACATGTAAAATACAAGTGAGGCTTTTAAAAATGGAAGTGATTAAATGAAAAAATATTTTTAAAGCTTGTATGTAATTATAAAATTACTATACAAGTTGAAACTACCAAAATGTAAGGGAAAATCAATTGTGAGGAGTGAAACAATTTAAAACTCCTTAAGAAAATAATTTTCTGCATAACTGAATTTTTACATCTTACGAACATCTTTAAGTATGCTTAAAATTATTGATTCTAAGTAGTCCTACTTTTTAATGGGTTTATGCAAAGAGGTAGCATTTCATAAATAATGACACACATTACGTGGATAAGTTTTAGAAGGTGACTGAGAACTTGACTAGTTGCACTCAAATTTCCCTTTTTGGTGTACCCCTACTTCAAACAGTATATGAAATCTTCTATCTATTTGCGTGATTCGAACTTCTGTAAACATTATTTTAAATGCATGAATATGTGAAGAAAGGCATTCATTAAATGAGTCAGTTAACCTTAGAAAACAGAACTTTCTAGAAAGCAAGTGATCCTGCCACTCTTTTTAAAGATATGTTTAAGACAAAATGTGAACAGTAAGGAGGCCACCGGTATATTTTGGTTAGTTAGCAAGCTGTCTGACGCAATTCTACTAGTTATTTTAAAACAATAGTCAGTGTTTCTACGCTGAATTCAACCCTTTTCTCCGGTTTGTTTGTGTAGATCTAGTCCATGTTGGATAAAGCAATGTTATTTACCAAAGTTTAAACCAAGGTCAATTCCCCTGTAAGCTAGCCATCAGCTAAAGCTACTGGACAAAGCTGTTATTTTCAAGCTCATCTCTTTTTACCTCTTGATCTGGATACATAATATTGATTTACTCACCCTGAATGAATAGGGCTGGAAGAAAGAGCCACGTTGTCTAAGTTCTCAGTGCCCCAGCTGAGACGATAAGAATTCCTTTCTGCCTCCTTGGCTAGAGTTGACACCTAAATACAAAGGACACGGGACTTTACAAAAATACTTTCCTCCAAGTGAATAAAATATAGTAAATTCTAAAAAGTATCACAAGAAGTGATTTAAAAATATAAGGAGCGAGTCGTTTTAAATGCGTATTTTATAACGCCTTCCCATTTAGATTACACTGTTGATGGAAGATCACATTTGTGTAATTGTCTTTAAAGAGAGTAGCTATTCTCATCTATTTCTCTATATCCAACCACCCAAAACTGATAAAATCACACTTGAGATTAAAATGCTCCATAATCACCTCTCACAGTTTTCTGGGAACGTGTAACAATTTTAAATATAAGGTGTATCTTTACCTGTGCCTTTCATTTTGTACCTTAAAGGCATCCTGTCTCACTTTTTTCTTTAACAGGGATTTTATGAAGAAAGGAATTTCATATATAATCTCCACAGAATTAACACACAACATATCACTTTGGAAAAGCCCTCAGACTCTTATTCTTCTCAACTGAATTAAGGGGGTTTTCTTTAGACGAAAAAAACGTCTCCGGACCTCTTCAGCAACCAGTAATGTTCATAAGCTCTCCAGGAAGTTGAAACATCAAAGTAAAAGGTCACGTACCTGGTGACTGGGGATGACCACCGTGTCGTCAATCATGGCACTGTCCCTCAGGTAAGAGGCATGGCTCAGGGTGTGAGACCTGTCGGAACTGAAGGATCGAAGGCTGGAAGGTTGGCAGGAGGCCATGGTCATGTACCAACGGCAGTGGCGGGGTTGGGAGGATGGACGGATGAGCCGAGCAGGAGAGTGAAAAAAGCGAGCTATTAGCTAACAGTGCAACTTCCAGGGGGACGTTAATTGCAACCGGGGGAGAAGGAAACCCAGGTCTCTGTGTCGCCCTACCTCTCTGTCCAGCAACTAAACTAACACATCTTTTGACTGGTTCCTACCACTCAATGGCAAGGGCACAAGGGAATCCAGAAGCGAAAATTTGATGCTTCTAATCTGATTTATTTTCCTCCCAGAAATGTTTGAAACTGGCCACGGTGGTTTACTTACTGCCAGGACAAGAAATTCACACAGGATTAATGCCAGAATAGGTTGCTTCAATCTGTGTTAAATGGTAATCTCCCTGCAACTGAGAAAAATATTAGGGGGGAAGATAGACCACCCTCAGAGAGAACAAAATGAAAGCACGGGTTTCATGGTCTCTCATTTCCCATTCTCTCCGTGCTTCATTCTCCTCCTCTCCAACTGTGAATGACTGAACACTGGTGCGCTCCCCTGGAAGGTACAGAGTGAAATGAACTGTGGCCAGATGCATGCTTCCTGCGGAAGTGGAGTTCCTCTTGTTTGTCTCTGGTGTCTCCAACAATGCTATTTCAAAGGACAGCATTGTTCTCTTTGCATGTCCTCTGTGTGGTGAGTGAGGCACCAAAGAGTGCCGGTTGCTGTGGCGATGAGATGCGAGAGCACAAGAAACCGTTTCTAAGCACCAACCAGAACACAGACACATCTGCCAGCACAAAAACAAACTGCCATTGGACATGGCTGAAAAATGAGGCTTGCTTTTAAAATGGGATTTAGGCCTTGATAATTAATGCTTTATAGTTTTGATAAATCCGAATTTCAAAGTTCTGAATGATACCCGCAAATGTGACGGGTAAAACTTGACATTCGCGTAAGTGCAATTCATTCCTTCCTAATCAATTTGCACGGTCAAATGACAAATAGATTGAGATCTCATATAAGCTGTACTTTATATGTTAGTCTAAGAATTAAATATCTGCATTCAAAACATTAGCCCAAAGCCCATAGGGAAAAAATAGAGATATACAAGCTTTCACAAGATTTATAGAAGCAAAGTTTCATTTACTTTCAGCTAGCAGGTATTTGGCCAGTGAAGCACTGTAGAATTATGGACTAAATGTCAGGTTAGCGTATTTCTGAGCAAAAACTATTTTCATTTTACAAATATACCTAATTGTGTAAGCCATATACTGCCATTTTTATGAGGTGCCAATATAGCCAGCTTCAATTATCTTTGGGGAAATCATCATTTGGTAGATAAGTCATTGTGAGTTAGGGCTTTCTCTCTTTTATCCAGCTGTAGGTTTTATGCGCCCTAAGTAGACCTGGAATATTGGAGGGTAAGTGACATGCAGCAAAAGAGTTGATTGTCAGATCTTATATAAATGCATGTGTTTATAATAAAATGGAATCTAATTTGGGAATTCACCATTTTATGTTATACAGGCTCTTGAAGATTGAGGCTCTAGACACAGCAAAGGCAGGAGCATCCCAGACACCTTTGAGACCCTTAGGGATTTTAGTCCTGGCAGCTGATACTCATGCTGGTTTTATAGCTGTGCCGTTGGGATTTTGATGGTGCACTTCATAAACAGACTGCAGGCTACTATGATGAACTCTGGCCTAATCTTGAATTTGAGGATGAAAAGAGATTAAGTTATTGGGGGAAAGGGTCTGTAATCTCAGCAAAAGGTTGACTCAATGGGTGGGCTGAGTAAATTTTTTTTCCTCCTTTGAATCACAAAGATAGTCAAGATTCACTTGTATATGTTTTGTACCAGGCAGGAAGAGATACATAGGTCTTAACTCTACTTTGCTTTATTTTGTTTTGAATTTGGCCAAGAGAGGTGGGGGAAAGGAGGTGGGAAGGTCCAGCTTCTGGAAAGGATAGGTCTGTCTATAGGCTCAACCATCTTCCCTGTCATGTTCTACCGGGCTCAGATTTGTTGATTATGTTAGCTCTATCCATGGCTTTAGAATTCAAAGCTGCAACTTGTAACTTTACATCTGTAAAGGTGCTAGATCTGTATGAATGAATAGTGCAAAAGGAGCAAGAGGCATTGAGGTACGGGATTAGACACGCTGGCTCACAGCAGCACGTAGAGACTCTTGCTCTAGTAAGTAGAATTCACTACTAAATGCGGTGCTGGAATAGTGGAAACACAGTCTCAAAGAGGAAATGGAAATTTAGCTTGGATGGGAACAAACTGAATGGCAATAAAGGTACCTCAAATAAGACCTAGTGATGTAACTGCCACCTCTGTAAAGGTCTAAACTTTGAAAGAAGGCAGCTGGGTCTCAATTGCCAGTCTCCGGGCGATACTGTAACTCGGTGGATGTCTGTCTACTTGGGAACGAAGTCTTAAAGAACTTACTTGGCTGCAAGCACAGAGCTGCACTTTGCAATCTACATATCAGTAATAAAGGTGGATTTTTTTTATACCTATCTATTTGATACCTAGATTTATCTCTTAAGTGGTTTGAATCAGAGGGGCAAGAGAGTACTGGTGTTATTTTGTCTTTCTAAAGCCTCAACGGGAAAGAAATACAGAGGGAGAAGAAAAAAAAAAAAGACAAAAGAAAGAGATAAAGTTGACTTACAACTTACAACAATAAAGAGAGAAAAATATTAGGATATGGAACTGAGAGTAAGAAGAGTTAGAGAGAGACAGGGAGGGAGGGAGAATGAATAAGTTGGAACGAGGCCCAAATATCTCTAATTCTATGATTTTATTGTCTTACTGTTTACTGCCTTCTAAAATGCTAATTGGTTGTTCAACCAATGTTTCTAACTGCTCTTGTCTCTGATGTATAGAATTTACTTCAGGAAATAAAATTAGAATATTCCAACAGTGGAGAGATTATTCTAGTGGAATAATGACCACACAAATGTCTGGAATAATTCAAGTCTCTAGATATAAAAAATTGTCTACCCTGACTGAAAACATTACAAACAGGTTTAAATGTTTTATAATCCATTTCTTTCATTAAGTCAGAGGCCACGCCATTCAGTTAGTAAGTTTAAAATAACACGTCTCCATAGAATGTACAGTTTTAGTTGCTGTTCAGCTGAGGGTTGTGCCAAAAGTTCTGTGATGGTCTTAAATTTATACTTTCTTCCACTATAGTAAACCACCTTATGGACATGTAATAGGTAATATCAAAGTGGGTAATTTCACTGAAAAATGTAATAATTCCTATCTTAGAACGCTGTACTATTAGACAGTTAATTAATGAAGGTTTTCAACCCTATTGAACAGTGAATATCCACAAATGTTTATGCTTTATGTGCTTCATTGTATGGAAAAGCTTCTGTGGTTCATTGTTACTTAGTATTTTACATTAAATTTAAATAGCATTTTTTAATTTGAAAGCAATAATACTATGGGCACAGCATCTAATTAGAATTTGGATATATATTTATCAATGTACACTAAATTGTACTTATTTTTGTTCTCCTGCATCCAGGTACATTTTAGGTATCAGAATTGTTTTTCTACCATCTTCATCTATATACAGAGTCTCTGTCTCTTTAGAGAAGCCATGCTAATGCTTTATCAACCACAAGATGGAGCTGTGATGTTAAAACAAAATCGTACCGGGGGCATGGCATAGACTTTTATTCTAGTAATATAGTCACCCTTCTAGCTCAAATAGTTATTCAATTGAATACATAAAAATTCTAATTTGAGAATAAATCCATAATTCTAGAATATAAGTACGCCTTGCCAACACACACACACACACACACACACTGAACAGTGAGCAGGGAAATATGGATGTATCCAGGAAGATCATGTTTTCATGCTGTTTAATACCTACCTGGGCACGGTACTATTGAAAGCATACCAAATAAATAATGAAAAGTAAAAATGGTTACCGAAAAAAGAAAAAAGAAAATTTCCATTTAACTGCCTAAGCAAATTAAAAATAAATCAGTGAAACAAGAAATCCATGAAAATGAGATGTTGCCTACAATTCCATGTTGGAGATCATGAATACAATCTGAGGACCCATAAATGCAAGTGTGGACCTGGAGAACCGACCGTGACTTATTTTACAGCCTCATCTTTACATGCTGATAAGTGTTCAGTTTAAGTAGAATCATTAAACCACTGAACTCTGTTTTATAGAAAGTACTGTTCTAAATTGTTCTTACCCTAGTACTTTCAAAGAAGGAAAAAGAATCAGATCAGGAATTTATTCTGATTAAAATAGACCAGGCTGAAAATAAAGTTTTTTTCTCTGACAGTGATATGATTCTTCATAGATTATTATGAATTTGGGCAAAGCCATAAACATTTTAGTTTATTGAAATTTGAAGTCTTTTATTAAGAATTTCAGATTGTGATGTCCAAATCTATCGGGATGTCAGAATCCAATTAGAAAACACTGGCTCTGTCACGAGCGCCCACATGCTCGTCCCTGAGTGGCCCTCCTCTGTCTCTTGACCCCAAGGACCACCCTCTATCTACATCATCGAAGCCAAGGGGTCAATCTACTCTTCTTCCTCTTCTTCACCCACTCCATGAAATCCATCACCATATCTGGCTGGTTTTACCTCATAGATAGGCTCTCAAATGTGTCATTTCCCAATTTCTCTCCAGGATTACTACCACCAGGGTTAAAGTCCAAATCTTCTTTTAACAGCTTCAATTAATATTACTGCAATAGTTTTTCAGATGGTCACAACTGCCAGGTTTAGCCCTTTGACAACTCTTCCTTAAAATTCACCCTTAATCTCATGGTCAGAGAGATCCATCCAAAATGCAGACAAGATCTCCCTTCCTTCACACTTCTACTCTAGCAACCCTGCACTATACTCTTTCTCTCACACACCACGAATCTTTGCTCATGATTTCATGAAGGCTTCAAATGCCTTTCCCACCCTTCTTCACCATCATTAGCCATCACTGTGTTTTGGTTTGGGCTCTTCTCCTCCAGGAAGCCTGAGCACTGGGGCTTCAATTGCACTCTGTGAGTACCACTAGTCCAGTCTCTCTCACATCCCATTCGACTATGATTTTAGCAATCGTGTCCTACTCATGTTTGTACCTCTAGCACATACCACAAAGCCAGCCCAGAAAGGCACTTACTACATGCACACTGAATCGTTTAAAAAAGAGAAAAAGTAGGGAAGAGGCATTGATGCTCAAGTAAAACCCCCCAGAAAAACTTGGTTTTGACAATTATCCATTTAGAATTGACCATGCTTTAAAATATTTCTTAGGGGCACCTGAATGACTCAGTCCGTTAAGCATCCAACTCTTGATTTCACCTCAGGTCATAATCTCATGGTTCGGGAGATCAAGGCCCATATTGGGCTCTGTGCTGACAGCATGGAGCCTGCTTGGAATTCTCTCTCTCCCTCTCTCTCTTCTCCCCACCCCCACACATTCTGTCTCAAAATAAACAAACATTAAAAAAATCAATTTTAAAATATTTCTTGGACTCCAAATATGTTAACTATAGCTTAGAATACAGCCAAGATTAAAACAACAAACCTAAGATTATTGACTACTGAAAAACATTATGCTATATGGACAACCATATGCCTATCCTAAATTGGCAATCATTCTTTTGATGAGGTATCATGGAATGTCTTTATTCTGCTTGCCTCAAAAAATATCAAACACCAGTTGTGCTACTAAGTAATAACCAGAAAATAACACTGATTTTATACTTGAGAATACTATATGAACTTCTCCAGATTTGTCTACAAAACCTGTGCTCCTTGAGATTTTGCTCAGATTGCTTTTTTTATTCAAGTTCTTGGAGGATCGTGGTCTAATTCTTTTTCATGAAACAGTGTTTCAGACATAGGTTCCTTCTGAATTTATTTCTCTTTAATCCTTCATCACAACATACTTTTACTCACAGGAATTATAGCACTAACAAAATCCTGAAGGAAACTGCATGTGCCTGAATTGTCACATAGTAAGACTGCCTACAATATGGTAAAATTGCCCTTTTTTTTACTTGCCTAGAGAAAAAAGTGATAAATGATTAAGACACGATACTGAAAGTAGAAAGCTCTTTACTTATCATTACTCTGCTTCTTACTGGTTGTTTGACTTTTACTAAGTAACTTAATCTCTCCCGGCTCAGTTTCCTATTCTTTACAATGGGCACTTAAAGTTGCTCAAGGGGCATGCCTGGGTGCCTCTGACTCTTGATTTTGGCTCAGGTCATGATTTCACAGTTGATGAGATGGAGCCTTGCATTGGGCTCTGTGCTGTCAGCACAGAACCTGCTTAGAATTCTCTTTCTCCCTCTCTCTCTCTCTCTCTCTACCTCTCCTCTGCTCTCTCTCTCTCTAATAATAAATAAATAAACTTTTTTTAAAAAGTTGCTCAGGAATGCAGTAAGGTAAAATGCTGAGAGTTGTTATGGGCAGTACCTATTTAGGTATCAATCATTATGTCTACTTTTTACTACTATAATGAAAAAGTGTTGCATTCCCTTCTGGCTGGCATCAAATGTAAGCTTTGAGGTAATACCTGTCTGAGCGTGCTCCCTCCAGGCTGTATCGCAGGTAATTCATACCATCCAGGAACTGGCTGCTAGGTAGAGAGTCATCACCTAGCTCTTTCAGATCCTCAGGCCTCAGGTATTCTCCTCCATCACCCGTCATTGTGTCATCACCTTGAAGCAACCAGCAAAAGATGGAGAAAATCATCTGTCGAATGTAACAGTAACTACAAAATATAATGACTGCGAAAAACATCAACATGACAGCACTGACACCACCGAAATGCCGCACACCAAAGAAAACAGACACATGCAATTAAAAAGTGCTAAAACTTGGAGAAACAATATTTGACCCATTTTTCTGTTGCTTACCAAGAAGAAATAATTACCTGAACTCTAATTCTCTTAATATCAGTCAGTTCCGTGTATTCATTTCTTTATCACCATAGCTGGTTTATAGCTTATATTATTTGAGTTAGTACAATATGTAGACTACTTAACCCTTACGTGTAGTTTCAATCATTTTGTACATAATGCCCAGCATTAACAGTCTCTTCATCTCATTGGCAATATGGCACGATGAGCGTGGAGCCTGCTTAAGGTTCTCTCTCCCTCCCTCCTCCCTTCTCCCCTGCTCACCCTCTTTCTCTCTCCAAAAAAAAAAAAAAAAGCCAAAAAGATCAGAAGAGAGAGAGATCACTTTAGGATGGTGTGGTGGGTTCAGCAGTGTCCTCCCCAAAATTTCATTTCATGCCATTTGGAACCTGAGGATATCACCTTATTTGGAGATAGGTCCTTTATAGATGTAAGTTAAGGACTGAGATAAGATCATAGCGGATAAATCCAACATGAGTGTTCTTATAAGAGACCGAGAGACTCAGAGGAGAATGCCATGTAAAAGTAGAGGTCGGAGTGATGTGTCTACAAGCCAAGGAGTGAACACCAAGGATCAGTGACAGCTACTAGAAGTTGGAAGAGACAAGAAAGACCCTACTATGGAGCCATGGAAGGTTAATATGTCCCACCATAAACTTTTCACTCCCAGAACTGTGAGAGAATAGATTTGAGCCCCTAAGTTTGTAACAATTTCTTGTGGTATTCCTGGGAAATTCCAGTGAAGCTGGTGAAGGAATCACTGAAGAAAGAATCGGAGCTGTTTATTTGTTTGGGCTCAGTTTTCATGGGCAGAGATTGATAGCACTTCAGGCGAGAGGCTCATGTGTAAGGGGTCATGGCGGGCAGTAAAAACAGTATGAATGCAAGAGTAATATGCATTACTTACTTAGAGAATACTATGTGGGATAACTTGGCACTAGCACACATTCATGTTGTGCTAGTGAGCATGTGAGCAATGGCAAAAAGTCTGGAAAGTGTCTGAACATAGTGATAAAATCAAGAAGCTCAGACATTTTATTATAGGTCTTGTGGGATTTATCTGTTCCTACTATTCCCCCTTCTTGTACAACTGGTAGATTTTTACATAAAAGTGCTTTTATGAGTCAAATAAGTTGGGTTCCCCTTTGTTTATTTCTGGGGGGGGAAATTTTAAGATCAATTCTAAGAATTGGTTTACCAAAACACAGGTTTTGTCTGGTTTGGCTATAAGCCTAAATTATTTCCAGAAAAATGTATGTGAGTTTCTTTAACATTTGGGAAAACTAAGTCTACTCTTCTTTATGAAAAAGTGAAGGGAATAGTTGGATGCAGACTCTCATATAAAAGGAAGACGTGAACAGCCTCACAAAGTGTCAAGTTTTCACAGCAAAAGCATGTCCAAAGGAGGTAAGAGATGGAGCCTCCACACTGCATTGTAACACTTGCCATTCTGGAGTTCTCTGGATTATTATTAATACACATCATTCCAGAGAGCCAATGGAGAAGTTTGTACAGACCATCCAAACACAAATCTTTGAATATATGGGCAAAACAATTTTTTAACTAAAAAAAAGGGAACAAATCTTTGAGTATATGGGACACATGAGTCGCATTTATACAGGTATTTTAGTTATGTAAGTGTTATCACCCCTAAGCCCCACCATGTAACTTATTGCGTGGAGCTGAGTCAGCAAAGGCAGGGATCAGCTCTTGATCCTATGAAGATGTAGAGGATTACTCTCACTGCTGTGTTTTAGTCTGTACTGTACAATGCTCTCAGACTGAATTCCCATTTCCATCTTTTCCTCCCATTTGTCTGCCATTTTGCTCCACCAGGACTTATTTATAATATGACTGAGCTATTATAATAGCTTTCACTGGGCTTACTTTCTCCATCCAGCACTTAATGGCTGTGTGCTGTTGAGGTGACTACTTAATGTGCTTAAGTCTTAGTCTTCTCATGTTCAGGTGAGCCCTTCCTCACCTGAAAAACAATGAGGCAAAATCCATGGCCCATCTCATGTAGATGCCATGGGGATTAAAAGAGGTAATGCACCTGGCATTGCAGATGTTTAGCAAATGTTTTCTCTTCCATCAAATATCTCCTTCCTTCCAATTTCTTCTGAATACACTCCTTTTAGTGTATCACTGCTGGCTTAATCTTTGCAAAGATCAGACTTAATTATTTTACTCATGAATCAAAATTTTTAATATATCCCCATTTCCCAGAATTTTCAGTTAAGAATTCAACCATTCCATAGCTGCTCCTAAATAATTTTAAGAGTTACTCTTTCTTTATTCCTAGCTACCTTAATAAATCATATAACTATCAATTTCACATATTTTAATCATAACGGAAACATATCTTCATCCAAAACTGTATGAAGCACAACCAGTCAAGTCATCGAACTTAGTTTTAACAGGCTCATGCTAGTTAAATGTCACCTTATCAAATAATTATTTTTTTCTCTAAATTTGTATTCTTTTTCTTTTAATGTTTTTTATTTATTTCTAGGAGAGAGTGAGAGAGACAGCGTGAGCAGGGGAGGGTCAGAGAGAGAGGGAGTCACAGACTGAAACAGACTCCAGGCTCTGAGCTGGCAGTCAGCACAGAGCCCGACACGGGGCTTGAACCCACGAACCGCGAGATCATGACCTAAGCGAAAGTCGGACGCTTAACCGACTAAGCTACCCAGGCGCCCCTCTAAATCTGTATTCTAACAAGAAAACTAGTTTTGGGGAAATATTTCTATAATGCTCAGTAGATAATTATAGGTCTCAACAACAGTAGCAAAATCATTAGTAGTATAAGCAGTTTATGGCTTTAAGCTTCTAAGTTAAAATCCACACGCTCACATGCACACATTCACAACTCTATCCATATTAGACATGCTTTTTCAAAAGAAACAGGTTAGTATTAGGCACCTAGATTTAAATATTAAGCAAGTTGCTTCTATCCAGTTAAGAAAAATTAAAAGCAAAGAAAAGCTTTCACTTCAATCCCTTCTTCTAAAGATACCTGAATCACTAAGTGCTTCCCCATCAACAAGGTTGTCACCGAACTGTTTAAAAGCTGTTAAGAAAGATGACCCCACATAACAAAATATGATGTGCATATATGGAGGCTGAAAATTAGCTGGCAAGTATTAGGATGGAACACAAAATTATTGTAATATTTGGAACTGCCAGGTTTGGCAATTATTGATTTATTTATAATAGTACAGTGACAAAACATCTGCTCATTCTTGTCATAAGGTCTTACAAAAGCTGGCGTATGTCAGTGTCTATTACCAGTAGGTGAATAAACTGGTTCCAAATAACATCTCGAGTAAAGTTTTACTTGATGGTTCTATCTTGAAGAGCCTGAAAATCTCCTTCTACTATTTCTCAGTAAAAGCAGTTAATATTAAGACTAGTACTATTCTCTATGGCAGTAATTTTTCAGACATTTACATTTGACCGAAAGCTGTACTACTGAGATTTGGTTACATACTTCATTACACACTTCATTAGCTGTGTGCATAATTTTTTGGCGGCAGGTAATTTTCTTGCAGGAAAGTCAGCTGCTCTAACTGAAGTGGAGGTAGAGAGTGACACAGTGTACAGTCCAATGTCCCATCCTCCTATGAGGCAGACCCTGGCGCTCCTTTTAAAGCATTCCCTTCTCAAACTTTGAAACCCGCTGCCTTGGATACTTTTTCTCAACTCTAAACCTAGACAGGACATATTTTATGACTTAATCAAATTCTTATGTTGAATTAGTATGACTTACTAATTGTAACCTGATCTAAGCCTCCTTTCCTCTGGACTTAAAATATATTCTGTTCATTTGAACCAACCAGAAACAGAGATTTTGAGAGAGTATACTTTAAGGTCTTTATGCATAATTTTAATAAATGTATTTTAACATAATGAAAACATATATTAATCATAGCTTTATTATCAGGTAGATTTTTTTTAACAGTCGGGTAATTTCCAGTGTCTTTCCACTTTTCCAGTCCTGTCACTTAGTAACACATTAAAGATAATACCCACTGAAAAAAGTAGACTAATCGCTATCCTCTCTTCCCCAAGTGGCAAAAGTCGATGTTTTGAAACAAATGTAGAAAAGTGATTTTGAATGTTAAGGTGCTGTCACTCACACCTATTGCACTGGCTCTGTCCCTGAGAAAAAGTATGGTTTGCTTATCTTCGTGTAAGAAAGTGACAGAGGTCACAGAGACCGAATAAAAGTCTTACCCTCTTCATCAGAAACATCAAGAACTTCAGTCATCGTCTCAGGAACATTTAGCTTGTGTTTTTCCGTAATAGTCTAGAAAGAAAAAAAAAATCATTAATACTCAAGTTAAAAGCCAAAAAAAAGAGCAAAAGAATCACAGAGGAGGTCACATGGACAGCCTCAGCAAGCCATCTGTCCCTGAGCATTTCATCTTCCCATATGTATGTTTTGGAAGCTAATTCTCTTATTCTCTTTCATGAAAATTCCTTTGTTCTTTCTGAAGATATAGGATCACTGACTCCAGTGAAGTTGTACAAGAGGAAGTTCATTATTTTGTGTACCCATTTGAAAATAAATTCTTCAACAATGGCATTAATAGTTACTCATATTGAGAAAGCAGATTGAGGTTTTCAGGGCTTCCCTAAAACACACTGAGTGATGTCTCCAGAAAAGCTTTAAAAAGAAGCAATGAACATATGTAATTTATTAAAAACAAAGCCATTGGAAAAGAAGTTGTAAACAATGTGAAAGACAAACTGGGCAGAAAATTTGATGCAGGTCTTCTGGGACCAGAGGATCGACAGTAGAGAGTCAATCACCCTCAAGCTATTTCATCAGTCTGCAATTCTGGTTTGCTGCTTAGTTGCCTTCCACAAAAGCACTCCAGAGCTGTCAAAAAAAGCCACTGCCTTCCATTCCTGATATGTGATGTAAGGTTAAGAGACCAGGTTCTGGAGACTGGCTACCTGCGTTCAAATTCTGACTTTGCCATTTAGTAGCTATGAGGCTTAACAAGTTCCCTTATTTCTCTGTGCCTCAATTTCTTCAACTGTAAAACATGGATGATGATACTAGTTCATAAAATCGTTATGAAGATTAAGTGAAATAATATAAATAAGAGCCCTAAGAACAGGGCTTGGAATATGTTAGACTCAAATATCAGCAGGCATAACATCATTATTATAATTGTAATTCAATATTAAACTCATCTTAAAACTGAAGAGCCTCTGAACTTTTTAGTCATTCAAGGCAGTCGAGAAATATTCAGAAAGCCTACTGCATACCAGGCACTGTTTCAGACACCAAGGATACCACAGTGGTAAAAAAAAAAAAAAAAAGACAAAAATCCAAATTTTTTTAGATCATGACTTTAAATATCACCTAAAGACAGTCAAGTCTGAAGCTCATATCTCTAGTGTCTGCACTGAAAATGTATTAAATACATTGCCATTTTTACAGGAACTCTAAAACTAAATCTCAAAATGTTTCATTAAAGCCACTAAAATACAATAATAAACAGCTTGTCTCAGGATTTTAAGCTCTGCTACACAAATAACAGACTTGTTTTAATGACTGCAATGATCCTATTGCCAGCTATTTTCTTTTCCAAAGCAGTAGAGAACTTTAAATACGTTTAAAAGGAAATTTGACTAATTTATTATTAGATCTATATATTAGATATATTCACACATACGTGTATATCTGCGGGTCTAGAGGGACTGAGTAAATCACAATGTGATACTACATACCCTTTCAGTAGTTCTGTATCTCCTCAGAGAGAAAGCAAGACACAATGGCTCAGAAGACCCAGGTATTGTAGAAAGGAGAGGCAGGAAGACCTGTTTTCTCACTCCATGTGACAGCCATGTTCACAGGTAACGTTTTCTTATACCTCTAAGGTTTTCCATATATTCTTTCCTCTATCAGAAACATTCTTCTCTCTCTTTTCATGGCTCATATTAGATGTAACTTCCATGGAGAAACATTCCCCGCTCTCTGATGAATTTTTTTTTTTTTTTTTTTAACTGCGACTATCTGCTGCTACGGACTGTTACAACACGGTAACTACTACATCATACACACTGTATGTGCCTTATCTGCTCCCACATAAGAGGTAGGTCATTAAAGATATGATTGCTTCCACAGAATGCAAAATATAGTTAACTCCTTCTCAAGTAGTGCACTGAATAAGTCAAGGATACAAAATTATGCAAAATATATTTAAAATCCACATAACAACTAAACAGACTTTCTTTTGGGTGACAAAAGTCTCATGGGTGACAAAATAAGTCTCATGTCATCCTGATGAAGGCACAGTTGAAGATTCAACTATTAAATTCAGCTTCCTTGCATGCTGCATGTGATGTTTAAATAATTCCATAACGTCTTAGTCACCAAAAACAAACTAAACTTGAGGAAAGGCAAAAGCATCCATTCAAAATTCTAGATAATAACAAGTGGCCGATAAATATTTGTTAAATGAGCAAACTTAAGAAGACTATCATTTACTTATTTTAATATTAGTTTATAAATGTAACATGAATAAATTAAAACCTATGTTTTATATCAAAGGTTTTCAACTCCAGCTGCTAATTAAAATTACAGAAAATTTTAAAACACTGTCACTTGGATCCCATTACAGAACAATTAAATAAGAATCCCTGAGGGCCCAGCTATGAGTATGTTTATTTTTTATTATTTTTTAAGTTTATTTATTTTGACAGAAATCGAGAGAGAGAACATGTGATTGAGCAGGAGAGAGAGAAAGAGAGAGAGAGAGAGAGAGAGAGAGGATCCCAAGCAAGCTTTGCAATCATAACACAGAGCCTGATGGGGGTGGGGAGGGCTCTATCTTACAAACTGTGAGATTAGCAGTTGAAATCAACATGGACCTTGAGGGTGTTATGCTGAGCAAAATAAGTCAGGCAGAGAAGGACAGACACCATATGTTTGCACATATAGGTGGAGGAAGCTAACAGAGGACCATGGGGGAGAAGGGGAAAAATAGTTGGGGAGAGGGAGGGAGGCAAACCATGAGAGACTCTTGAATGCTGAGAACAAAGTGAGGGATGATGGGGGTGGGGAGGAGAAGGGAGGTGATGGGCATGGAGGAGGGCACTTTTCGGGATGAGCACTGGGTGTTAAATGGAAATCAACTTGACAATAAACTATTTAAGAGAATAATTAAAAAAAAAAGAGTCAGAGCTCAACTGACTAAGCCACCCAGATGCCCCAATTATTAGTATTTTTAAAAAGCTGTTTAGATGGGTCTCTTGTGAGCTCAAATTGGAACCCATTTGGAAAAGTATATAAATTGCAGAAAGTGATTTGCATTTAAAATATAGGAAACAGACAGTGACATCCTATTAAATTATGATATTCTATTAATTTTTTAATAAGCTCCTCAGTGTAAATGATTCAAAAATGTGAAGGGATATCTACTGTATTAGACTACACCAGAAAGTTTATTTTGCAGAAATGTTCTAGAGTATTTGCCCTTCAGAGGCCACATTCCACAAGAGGATGCTTCTGTATTTGAAAATAAGTGATGGAAATATTTTTTAAATGACAGAGCTAAATTGCCTGATATTCTTAGTTTGTATCTTCAGACACTGAAAATAGGACTATATTTTCTTTGAATTTCTAAGGGTGGAAATAGCTTTGCTATAGTTTGGTCGTTGAATACTATCAAAGTTATTATCAGAAAATATATGTGGCAATCAAAAAATAACACAGTCATCACATTGGTCATAGCTTTTTTTCTGTAAATATAGTAAAAATGCCCTCTACATGCAATGTAGTAAATACACAGTAGGCATTTGTTCCTGATACAGTGCTTGACCTTCAGAAGGCCATCAATAAATACATGTTGAATGGATGATAAATAAGTCTTCGTCTTTATGAGTAATATTATAAGAAATGAATACATATTTCCCCTTTAAAAAGAAGTGTCCTTTGAAAACTTGACTATCAAAACATAAATACAAGGTTTTATACAAATGTATCTGAATAGTGCATAGAAAACAAGGATATAATTAAATGATCATGGGCATCTCCTCCTGCTATAGAATCTAAGATTCTGTAGTCAAGATTAGAAACCACTCCAAAGTTAAAATGGTGCACGATGCACAAATTTAATACTATGTAATTAAATTAGATAATATGGCAATATAAACAGGATATGAGAGACGGAAGGCTTAACAATGAGTTTTTAATATTTACTATGATGTGGGAAAGATGTAAAAAATAAAATGGGGGTCTTTAAGATGCTATTTTGTGAAAAATAGATAATATCTGGTTCGTTTTAAGCAAAAGAAAGTGTGCTTAACTGACCTCTACTTAGCCCACATCCCTCGTCGACCATTTCCTGTGTATCACATACTCACCAAGGCACCAGAGCATGAGTGATCGTGGCTAGTATGCCACTTTCTAATGCCCACACACAATGGCTCCCATCAGTAGAGCTGCAGGCTAACTTTGGTTTTGTTCCCAAACCTATTTATACAATTGTACATGTTAACAGAATGTCTGTAATCATTTCAATAGTATGTAAATAAAATTTTTCTATATAGACTAATGAAAATGGCTTGAAAATCTCAACATAGGTGAGTCACCAAAATAAGTGCTATTCAATTAGGTGTGGTTGAGACAATTGTATAGCAGATTAGGGAAAAAGAAGTATGTCAAAAGTTTAAAAAGATTTTGCACTTCAGTATAGTGTTGCTTTAAGATAATATACAGGTAAATACTATCAAGATATAGATATAGGATATATACACAAATAGAATATAGTATGTCATAATGTTGATTTTTGCGCAAGAATGATCATTTAGCCTTCTTCTCGTCAATGGACCTATATTCAAGAAAAAGATCTTGATTCTGCCTCAAAAGGTATCAGATAACTTCGCATGCATTTATCGCATCACTATGGCTATGATTCCTGTCTGAAATGACTTGCAGCATCAGATAAGATTTAGGACACTGCCTCTTTACATTTCCTTAATTGCTTGTCAAAAATCTCCCCATTGTTTAAATGATAATGTAAATATAACGTCAATTTTACTTTAGTAGCTTATTCGGTAATTTATGATGGCATTGTTATTTTAGTAGCTGAATCAGTAATTTATGGCCTACACATCAGTGATTACATGCAACTTAAAACATGATCATTTTTGAAATTATGTAAATAACACAAATAATCGATGACAGCTGATCAATAAATAGAGGGATGAGTCATATAGCTCAGTGTTCCAAACTGCGTTAGGTAATTAAGCTTGTTGGCTTCTGATGCCAGAAATGTGTCCCCCACACTCGAATGTCCATTCCGGCAAACACGCAATGATTGTAATCCTGGGAGAATGCTAAACCGTCTCATATCCCCTGCTGGGTCTTACAAAGTAAAGTTAGAAAAGCAAAGGTTAAGGAAACAAACCACAACTCCAAAATGTCTCAGAAGTTTCTGAAGCAGTGGCTTCTCCCTTACAGACTGCCGACTTACTCTTCTCTCTACACAATGACTTTATTCATACTTTGGGGTAAAGAACTCGGGAAGGAGGATTAGCATGGGAAACTTTCTTTCATGGAAGAGAACTCACATGGCTGCTCAAATGGCACATCGTATGAATCCACTTATGTGAAATTTGTACATTAGTTGTGTAACTGTAATTCGACTATTACACTTGAATGGTAGTAACATTAAATTTAATCTTATCAAATTTACATAATTATTAAATGCTCTCTTGTGCTATTTGCCTATTCATCAGTGAGTGGTTCTAAATTCTCCTTAGTGAATCTGCAGATTTTAGAAAATAATACAGAATATGATACCTCCATGAAAATCAACAAAGAGCACCATTTAAGTGGATTGTTTTTAATAGGAAATTAGGTGAAAAAACTTCTTAAAAAATTTTTTTAATGTTTATTTTTGAAGGAGAGAGAGACAGAGCGTGAGCAGGGGAAGATCACTGAGAGGGGGAGACAACAGAATCCGAAGCAGGCTTCTAGGCTCTGAACTGTCAGCACAGAGCCTGACACAAGGCTCGAACTTATAAACTGTGAGATCATGACCTGAGCTGAAGTCAGATGCTTAAGTGACTGAGCCACCCAGAGGCCCCTAGGCGAAAACACTTTTTTCACAAAATTCATGTTAAGTTACTTTTAGTAACATCAAGATCAGTTATGTCAGAATGATTAGGAACATGGTCATTAGAATCTGCAACCTAAATTTGAATCCTAGATCTACACTCAATGCCTGCCATATCTGTAATCACTAAATATTAACTTTTTAGTATCATTAAAATTATCACGGTAACATGTAACAACGTTTCACATAACAATATGCTAAAAAAAAAAAAAATGAATGAAAATCTCCTCCTAAAGAGAAGAAGCGCAAAGTAAGAAGGCTCACATAATACACAGGAATAAGTTCATATTTTCAATCCTTAACTCCAAATTTCACTTCACAAAACAATAAAACTCACAATTCTTTTTTTTTAGAATCAATCTTTTTTTTAAAAATAGTTTATTTCAAGTTGGTTTCAATATAACACCCAGTGCTCATCCCAAGTGCCCTCCTCCATGCCCATCACTCCCGTGCCCCTCTTCTCTACCCCCATCAGCCCTCAGTTTGTTCTCAGCATTCAAGAGTCTCTCATGGTAAAACTCACAATTCTAAGAGCAGAATACAATACTGAGAAGCAGAAAGCAAAAATAGGGCAGCATCAAAACATGTTACCAATAACATTACCCATTTAGATAAAGTGGGTACTTGTGTAGTAAATGTAGGCAATGGCTTCTTATCCCAACTAAAAACAAACATGCTATTACATTTTACATTTGTTTGTTGGCTTTTTACCCAGAAACTTGATTTCTAAGTGTAGTGGTTTTTATTGGGGAAATGCTCAGCAAGGAGCATAAAGAATCAGTTACCAGAAAAGATAAAAAGCTCGCAGACAGCTCTAAGAGTAGTTTCTGTACTCCACTAGAGCTTCGTGTGGTAGAGGTATGACCACATGCCTAATTTCTGAAAGGTATCTGAACTTTGCTTAGCGATAGTATTTAGCAAGCTAATTGCTTCTCTTTTCAAATATATAACTTTAGAGTTAAAATCATTTACTCTAAGTAATATTTATGAGCCTAGAATCTCTTTGAAACCAGGCAGGTAAGTTCCAAAGTTCTGTTGATGTTAAAGAAGAATTTATGTTCTTACAAAACATATGTCTCATTCTCCACTCTCATTAGGCTCTAAGCTGCTAGTTGGTGTAGGAGGGGTGGGGTGGTGGTGGTGGTGGTAGTGGTAATGTTTTCACCACTGACGACTCCTCAGTACTCAGTACAGACCCCAGAGCATATTTTATATCTAATAAATATGAAAAAGTGAATTACTTAATGGGTGGAAAAGCTGATCAACTAGCAAAAAAGAAAAAAAAAACAACAAAAAGAGCGAGCAAGCTTGCCATCTAGTGGTCATTTGATAAAAATGTATGTATGTGCGCGACAACCAGAGCATGGAAAAGCTAACAAAGTTGACAGAAAACAGGACTTCTAAGAATTGTTGTACTTTGCCACTAAAGCCTTTAGTTAGCTGTGACTTATACATTGTTTCAAAGATGCCAAATAAAGACACATATTAAAGGACCCTAATATGACGATTTCCCTGGTATGAAAAATTATCCCTTACGAAAAAGCCATTAAGATTCAGCCACATATAGCAATTGAGAAGTAGAGGGATAGGAAGTGATAAGACTTGTTTTTCTCCTATATAAGTTATTGATGCTATACTGAAATCTTAAAAAAATATATATTGTGGTACACTAGCCGAAGGTTTGAAGATTCTGCTAGAGAAGACAAGCAGTACTATTCTCTCCCATCTAAATTCAGCCTGTGCCTTGCAGTTCATTAATAAATCATATTCCACTCCATTTAAAATTTCGCATCAAATAAACTGTATTCCATCTTCTTCAATGTCGACAGGGGCTTGGTGTCAATCTGAAAAATGAAATTCCATGTCTATCTAAAGGAACAAGTGTTCTAAAACTCTATACGCATCATTCTTAGCTCAAGACATCTGCTAGAACCCCATTCAGGGTTTTGTGTGTGTGTGTGTTGATTCATGATCTTATTGTTCCAAAGAACGTCTAATGGTCTACTGTCGCTGTATTTTTCTATTTTAAACAGAGAAATTAAAGAGCTGTTATTCTTAGGGTTCATGCTTAAGAAAAAAATGTTAAGTAAGTGCAAAGGGAAGAGCACTTCCACTTCCAGCTGTGAGTCTCCCTCTTCCGAGGCCTCTTGTAAGCCATGCTCCAACTGAACAGTAAGAGAGCCTTACAACTCACTATTACCACAGCCTTCACTCCGCCAGAGTTCCTCTGGCAAAGGGTGGGGATGATCACCACTTCTTCTACAGAATCAGCAGTCGTATTCAAAGCAATAAAAAAAAAAAATTAAGCATCTACTCTGTCATGATGCAGATATAGTTTACCTACTAAGTACAATCAATTTTCTTTTTCAATAAACAATCAGAAATAAGAAGAAAGTGAGGATGAGTTGTTCTCAAGGGAATGCATTTGATCCGGTCATGAGCCCAGCATCTGGAGGATGAGGATCTTTCCAGAGGCTGGAGGGACCTCATGGCTAAGATCAGAAGTTTGCTGCAGCGTGTCCTACTACTGCGCCCGGAGTAGGTGTCACACCCAACTACAGGGAAAGGGCAGCGCAGCCAAGTGACAAAGAAGTCAGTCGGGGGTGGGGGGGGGGAAGGGAACTAAATATAATAAAATTATGTTTACATTTTATACAGGTTGATGTTAACTAGAGGAAGCTAAAACCCCTGTATTCATCGTGTAAACGTATTTCTTACATCTGCGCACTTCTACGTTCTATAATATATTCACCAAAAGAAGTTCAAAACTAAAAGCTCAACACGTTTTATAAGTGAAAGTGTGGCTTACAACCCAACACAATGGAGCCAAAGCCCATCAGTTCCTTTTACTCACCGTGGTGGTGGTGGTGACCTCCTCTGTTACAACCTTCAGTGTGTCGACCACGGAGATGTAGCCCAGACGCTTAGCAATCGCCAAGGCAGTGTTGCCATTCTGAAGACAGTGAAAAAGAGAAAGAGTGAGAACTGAGAGGGAGGATTGCGCTGTGAGCCAATGAGCTCACCGGCTGCTCCGCGTGAGCCAGCATTTCCTTCCAAAACAAGGCTCAGCTTAGGAAAATCACTAGTTTTTACCATTACAGCTGAATCTCTTTGTAACTTCTTTAGACTATAGCCCAGGTCACCATGGTAACACAACAAGCTGCATCTGCCTGCTCTTCTAATAAGAAGCACTTGACGCTTTAACCCTAAGGTTGTCAAACATCCCTACAGAGAGTGCACTCTGTTTAGGAAAGTACCTCTTGAACGGAGAAAGACGCCTCCAAAAATTATGAGCAAGTATCAAATATTCTTACTCCTCATCAGAGGTCAGGCCATCTGCGGCAGGTAAGATGTTACCGCGGGGACCTCAGTAACCTATTTAGCTACAGCTGTGCACAAAGCTCGCGGTGCAGCAAAATAAACGCGAGCCAGCAACTCGGGCTCCAGCCCAGGCCACTGGGGATCCCGGTTTGTTTAATTGCACCGCTTAGTTTACATTTCAATGGCTCCGCGTCCTGAAGAGCTTTGTCTAAGCCAACAGCCTGGAAAACTGTGCTCCCTTAAGAAGGCCGGGCGGGAGGGGCGGACTCGCGCTCCCATCTGAGCGCCAGCTGTAAGCAGAGCACGTTCCAGCAGCCTAGACGCAGGGCCCCACTCCCCCGAGAGAGAGCCGGCCGGGCCGACGGCTCTGCCTCCCCGGAAGCGCTGCCGGAGAAGCCACGCCGATTTCTGGAAAGGCTTTCCAGAAATCCCGGGCTTTCCAGAGTGCGGGGGTTTATCGAAGGGGGATGTGTCTGAACTCAGCTCAGACAAGGGGCCGCCAGGGCGGGAGAGGAGGAGGAGGAAGCAGCCGCCGCCGCCGCCGCAGCAGCAGCAGCAGCAGCGTGGCGAGGGGCAGCCGGCGCCGGCCTTACCGCGGTCGTGGCGTTGGGCTTGGCGCCGTGCTGCAGCAGGACGTTGATGATGTGCGTGTGGCCCTGCTGGGCGGCCTGGTGCAAAGGCGTGTAGCCGTTCTGTTGGTGACGGTGGCCGCGGACCCAGCACAGATTTGCAGCAGGAGAAGGAAAACTAGGTTAGCCTTCATTTTGAATTTCTTAGTCTTATTTACAGCAATCCCACCGAGAATGCCTTTTATTTGGAGCTCAGGATCACCACCAACCCATTTCTCAGCAGCAGACACTCCCTCTCACCTTATGGTCTGCTAAACAAAGAGACAAGACTAGCTTATGAAATAGACTAACAAACTCCAAATTATAGCTATTATTGTATTTTAGCTAATTAGTATTAAAAGTGGGTGTGCTGAGAGATTTCTGATGACAAAAGAACATTATCACAATGATTTCTTCCCTAGGGAAAAAGAGTAAAATGTTTTCACAGAAAGTTGCACAGGATATTTTCAGAGGCCACTGCTTGTTTGTCATGACTTTTCTAATACTCTTTGAGCCAGCTTTAGGGATTCGAAATCAAAGAAAGCAAGTCAAACTCCTCTATTCCTTTCAGAGAGCTGCTTCGGTCAAAGAAGAACATACTTAGAGAATGGAAGATTTCATTGAAAGCTGAGTGGCCCACTTGCAATAAAAAATGAATTTAAAACTTGGGTTCTTCTTAACATTCTGGTCTAAACTTCCACATGGATGAAAGTTCTGTGATCCATGATTTGTGAGGAATTGCTGGGGAGCTTAGTGGGAAGCCAGTCTTGCTCAAAACCCTAGCGGGTGGCAAGTATGGTGCAGGTTGGTTGCATATTCACATTAATTAAACAAAGGGCACCAGAATCCTTCAAGGCACAACAAAGCATTAATACTTATTACTCACTGAACATTCCATCTTGTGCCAGATACCAGACCTTATACTTGTCTTTTAATCTTTATCATCATCCTAAAAATGAAGGTGCTTGGTATACAGTCGGTGTCCCATAAATAATGAGTGACTGAGTGAATAAATGATTCAATGAATGAATAATTTTCCGTGTCAGAGGTGATGAAGTGTAAAACAACAGTTAAATCATTTCTTTGCGATCATTCTAGGTTCAGAACCTGTATCGATCATGATGGCCAATGGCTATCAGACTACATTTTTTATTATCTACCTGCCTCATCCTGATAAAATTTCATCTATATTTTTGAGACCCCGTTGTCTCGGTTCCAAGTTCTGAGTAGCCCACTCATACCATGAACTTGTAGGAACATATATCCTTTGATCTAGTGTCACTGCTGCCTCGTGACCAATACTACTTGTCTCTGCATGAAGTGTCTGTCTGTATGCACCAGGTGCCACATGATTCCTTCTATGCTTTTGCTGTGACCTTTCCATCCACGAGGAGGCCCCCACATGTGTGAGAGTCCATCAGTCTGGAACATCATCAGCCCTGCCATGTTTGCCATGCATCCCTGCAATGGGATCGCCCCAGGCGGCCTGGACATATAACCTATTGCAGGGACTCGGAGAGACCTACTGCTATTGCAGGGACTCTGACCTCAAATAATTCATGGACCTCTGAGAAGCAAAGTCAGTGATATTTTTTCCTGGAAATTCTTCCTTTCCGTTGTGTTTACAAACGTTCTACCAACCAAATTGAGTTCACCTCTTCAGTACCAACCAAGTTAATTCATTCAGCAAGCATTTACTAACCACATGCTATGTTCTAAATAGGAGACGCTGTGCTTACGTAAATTAATAATGTCAGAGTAACATTCTTGCCCCCAAGAGCTCACCTTTTACAAATCCTCAATGGACACCATGGCCAGAACAATATCTCCTGGGCCTGATTTCATTTAACCTTTCCCTGAAGCTTCTGGTGCATGAGTATATTTGCTAGGGAAGTCTGGAGCAACTCAAAAACTTTTACATGAACATTGATGGCAGCTTATCCACAGTCTTGGGCCCATTCTGCTAGGAGCTCGCAACTCAATTCTACCAACTTCTCACATATCTCAAAACCCTTCTAACCTTTCATTTTCTCATTTACAACGTGGAAATGGCCAAGGTTTCAAGGCTGGTGAAGGATCAAATGTGTAACTTTGTGTAACTTTTCTTTAATTTATCTAAAGTTATATAAAAATGCTAAGAAACATTATTTTCTTTCTCGTTGAAGAGCTCTACGATCTTTGCATTATATTTTATAATGAAAATTTCCTTTTGCATGCTGAAGTTCTAAACCCTCTTTGCAAATTGATCTTATAATTACCTCGAGCTGACGTTATAGGGTGTCATTTTAATTTTAAGCAACTAATAGTCCCATAAAACAGGTTCATTTTTCTAAATTCTTATACCAAATCATGAATGAGGGGAAAGGCAATACAATATGTTTACATTTTCACAGCAACGAAACAAATTTTTAATAACCATAGTTACATGAGTGTGAGGTAGAAAACATAAATCCTTTCCCAAAAATGCCATTTGGGGGGCACCTGGGTGGCTCAGTTGGTTGAGCGTCTGACTTTGGCTCAGGTCATGATCTCATGGTTTGTGGGTTCAAGCCCCCCATTGGGCTCTGTGCTGACAGCTAGCTCAGAGCCTGGAGCCTGTTTCAGATTCTGTGCCTCCCTCTCCCTCTGACCCTCCCCTGCTCACGCTCTCTCTCTTTCTCTCTCTCAGAAATAAATTTAAAAAAAAAAAACATTAAAAAAAACCAAAAATGCCATCCTGTGCGAAAAAAATTCTGAAGTGTTTATTAAAAGAACATCTTTGATTTATTTATCTATCTACTTTTCAGAAGACGTATTAAAAGATATATTTCCAAAAGCAAGTCAAATCCACAGAGTTCAGGAGTCCAATTTTTAAAAACTTGAGAAGTTAAAATGAGATTTTTCTCTCAACCAAATGTCTATGTGAATGTATATCAGACCGCAGGTGGGTAAATCGTGTTATCTAGACAATATGTCTGGCTTGTAAATATTATTTCAACATTCATACACTTAACAAAAGTCTACAGTAACTGTCTTCAGGTTCCACCAAAGTCTCACTGCATAGCTGCATTTATTCCTTTCAGGAGAAGACCTGGGCTCCAACAAGAATGTCTGTCCCGGGGACACTTGGGTAGCTCAGTCGGTTGAGTATCTGACTTCAGCTCACCATTACTGAATTTGAGCATCAGGCTTGCTGCTGTCTGTGCAGAGCCCACTTTGGAGCCTCTGTCCCCATCTCTCTCTGCTCCTACCACGCTCACTCGCTCTCGCTCTCTCTCTCAAAAATGAATAAATATTTAAAACAACAACAACAACAAACAACAACAATGTCTTTCCTATATGCTGATGTGTGATCTGACTCAGCAGAAACGGGGTTGGGTGCTAATGCCCAGGAATTCATCTCTGAGCTTTTAAATGATCTCTAAGCACAATTTCATGAGAAGTCTAGAACTGCTCAGAATCTAGGGGGTAGCTGTTCCTGCCAGAGTCAGATGAGAAGTTTTAAATATCAACAGAGGTAGTTATGATTTTTAAAATAACTTTTTTTTAAATTTTTAACGTTTTTATTTTTTATTGAGAGACCAAAGAGAGACAGAGCATGAACATGGGAGGGGCAGAGAGACACAGAATCTGAAGCAGGCTCCAGGCTCTGAGCCGTCAGCACAGAGCCCAACGCAGGGCTCAAACTCACAAACCACAAGATGATGACCTGAGCCGAAGTTAGATGCTTAACCGACTGAGCCACCCAGGCGCCCCTAAAATAACTATTTTTAATTCATTTATAAATATGCTTATGTATAGACGATTGTGTTTCTGCTTCTAAGAGGATATAAAAAGACTAACTTCAAAACTTATGTTTTTAATTATTAGCAACCTTGAATGATGACTTTGAAAACTCTTGAATGGGCTCACACTAATTTAGTTGAGCCCCCTCATATAGGTGCAATAAAGCGTTTCTGATATATAAACTTAAATGAACAGACATGTAATTAGGTATTTCTTTGGACCAAAGAACCTGGAGCTGCAAGTTATATGATGCCTTATTGCAGTAGCTCTATTTTTCACTTCTCTTTCCCTTGAAACAATTTGAGTGCCCTGAAGTGTGGTGTTATGTTCCACCTTGCTTTGCTGAGTAGGACCTTGCAGTTGCCACTGGACAAAACATCTGGGCTCAAGTCTGCTCTGCATTATCCTTGACAACTTCCAACCCAGGCCTTACACATCACTGCTTCACTAAGCATTACCACGTGATAGTCCAAATGTGACAGAATTGGTGGGATCAGTGGGGATGTAAAGTGGCGCAACCACTATGGAAAACAGTATGGAAGTTCCTCAAAAAATTAAAAACAGAACCACCACATGGTCTAGCAATTCCACTTCTGGGTATTTATCAAGAAATAAAACATGAACTCAAAAAGATATCTGCACCCCTGTGTTCACTGCAGCTTTATATATAATAGCTATTATATGCAGCAACCTAAGTGCCCATCAATGGATGAATGAAGAAAGAAATAAATGTGCACGCATGCGCGCACACACACACACACACAATGTAAATCATTCAGTCGTAAAAATGAATGAAATCTTGATATTTACGACAATATAGATGGACCTGGAGGGCATCATGCTAAATGAAGTAAGTTAGAAAAAGACAAATACTATATGACTTCACTTATGTGTGGAATCTAAACAAAACAAAATCCGGACTCATAGATAAAGAGAACAGATTAATGGTTGCTAGAGGCAGGCAGTGGGGAGTTGGGAGAAACGAGTGAAAGTTATCACAGGTTAAAATACATTTTTAAGTGAAAGAAAATGTATTTAAACTTTACATGATATTGAGTGTCCTGTGTTCAGCTATCTCCTCTATAGTTAGAAGGAGAGATCCTTCCCTCAAGGGTGAAGAAGAGGTGATCAGAACATACTCAAGCTTTTATCATGCATCACCAATAAAAACACACAGATTTAGAAATATGCGTGCTCACTTCGGCAGCACATTTACTAGAAATATGTACTACTAACAAAAATGTTTTACATGCACATTTAAAGGGGAAACACTATTGCTATTTACAGGACATAGTAATCAAAATGTTCAAGTACTTGGAGAAATCATTATGAAAGTTGTAGTTTAAGGACAGATAAGATTTAAATAAGTAAAAGACAGCATCTTAGGAGAGGAAAAGACTAGGAAAATATTGTTGGGAGAAAGTGAAGCACTAATAGGCCAGTTTAGTTGTAGGGAAGTTATGAGGTGGTCGTCTGGCAACTTACATTAGTTCAGGTCACATTATAGAGGCTTGGCAACATGGAAAAAGATGGCTAGGTCAGAGACCCCTCAGGAGAAAGAAACAGAGAACTCCAGAGAAGGATTTGATAGCATGGAATTAAATGTCAGGTAGGAGACTGAATGATGACTGGTAAGATTTCAGGTACAGTGGATTGATATTAATGACCTAGATCGAGGTAGAAAAGCATTATACCATAGCTTTGAGAGCTTTGGCCCTGAGGCAGACTGTCTGAGTATGAATTCCAACTCTTCCAGTATATACTCTGTGACCTTAGATAAGTTATTTAAACTCACAGTGTAAAATAGAGTTAGGAATAGAATCTGACTATGAGTTTATTAACGGATCAAATGACTTAGTATAAAGTTATATATAATACATATGTGACTCATAGCATGCATTTAATGAATATTAGTTTAAAAATTTTTTTAATGAAAGGCACAGGGTCTAGGCTGCCTGTCTATATATTTTCATGTGGAAAGAGGGAATGACAGGAAGGGGGGGCCAAAGCCTTGAAATGACATGAAGAATCAGCCAGAATATCAAAGTGTTCTAGCAGGCTTTTATTGTATTCTGTGGTAAATTGTTAACTGGCTAGGAGCTACTTTAGCTCTATAATATAGTAGTTCTGAAGTTAACCTACATGGCTGTCAAAGGTTATGCGAATGAAAAGTCTCAAACAATTGTACAAAACTAAATTGCTTACTCAAAATCACTTCAGAAGAACTAAAAAGAAAACAATACATTTGTAGCTATGGTGAGCTGGTGAAGTGTTCACAGGGCGGAAGCTTTTTGCTTATAGAAAATAAAAATCAGTACAAGTATTTTACCTTGGTTTTGGCATTGACATTTGCACCCTGCTTCAGAAGAAAGTTGACCATTTTCACATTTCCATAGTGACAGGCCACAATTAAAGGAGTGTAACCAAGCTAAAATAAATAAACACATAAATAAATAAGTACTCTTAGTGGCTAATACTCAAAGGGAGAGGGGTTAGGTAGAATTTCAGTTATGGTATGATGGGTAAAAATTCTATTCCATTGTACACATATTATTTAGCAGACACAAATGCGGATTGAAGCAGATCTTGGAGCACAAGGAACTTCACACCAACGAAGGAAATCAGACATGTGTGTGACTTTATCTGACAAAGGCCTGAGAGAGACACAAATAACTGAATCCAAAAACAGAGATGAGAGATGGAGTCTGATAGCAGGATGTTGAAGAGATGCATGAAAACTGTAGCTTAGGTGGGCTTGGAAAGCTTAATGGCATAGAGAAGGAAAAGCCATTTTAAGACCAAGGGCTTGGAGGCAAGTAAGTACAGGAAAAAAACAGCAAGTCATTTGGACTGGCAGAAGCAACAAGGGAGAGAGGGTAGACTTAAGCCAGCAAATTTAGAACCCTTTTTTAAAGAGTCCTGATATCATGATCTCCACTTAGAATTGATTCCAGCAAAGTGGAGAACCATTATAGATTTGTGAAGAAAAGAGAGTCATAATGAATTCAGAACAGACTTTTGAGGAGATGGGCTTGGACTTGGGTGACCTAAATGGGGGCTACTGGGAGTCGTCCAGGTCAGAATGTGTCACAATATAGAACGTGATTCGCTTTACCTTTGTGTGAGCATCCTGGTCCGCCCCATGCTTAGTAAGAATGTCAGCAACATTGACTTTATCTTCCTGAGCTGCGAGGTGTAAAGATGTGAGTCCACTCTGTAGAGAGAATGGAAGCAAATTTGAAGAAGAAGAATATATATTTCATCATCTATTTTGTCATGTCTTTTTAAAAAATCCTAGAAAATTGATAGTGTCTCCCTAGAACCTGCAACTTTTGATATCTAAGACAAACCCTCCAAGTTAATACGTCTTTCCATTTAAGACCTGTTCTCTAAGTTAATCAACACTTCCAACAACAAATTACATTTTCTACATTTGGGCACTTATAATGTGAGACTTAAAAATAACTCAGCTAATAAGCTTCCAAGACAACATTCATTTCAAATCCATCTGTGCCACCTACTGAAATTATTTACTCCCTTAAATAATCAATCATCAACCCACTTCTACCTTATAACTGTAGCAATACTCTATATTTTCATCAATAAAATATCTCAATGTAAAAAGTGTACCAAGTTATAGGAAATGAGTTGAGAATGGTTTTCTCCAGCACCCAAGGGTAGTATACTATCTTGGAGGTTCCTCTAAATGCTAAATAGAAAGTGACCCCATCATTTATTTATAGCACCATAATTCGGCCAGCTTTATGTAAAATGTTTGGCATATACACATCAAGTGAATATTTTGGTTAATTGTACATGCAGTTAAAGTACAGCTATAAGTTAATACAAGATGAAAGCATAAAGAAAGGAGAGGGAAAAAGCGGTTTATTCAGTCAATGCCACAATCTAGCAGCCTCACTACATGTGCAAGCAGTTTCCAAGAAAAACTGACATTAACAGAGTACCTTTAAAACCTAAATCATTTGTGTGTTTATCAGGTGTTGTCTGAGTACCTTTCATATGCCAAGAAGTGTTCTAGGTATTTGAATATATCAGTGAACTAAAGTTTCTGCCCTCTATGCTAGTTAATAGTATATTCATACCATATGTCTCTCTCCCCTACTATTGCTCAGATACCTAGTATATTCATCCTCTTCCTGTACATTCTGGAGTTGGCAACACATCCCCTCTCCCCCCCCACTCCCACTCCTGCTCTCCCAATTCACGTCCAGTTAGAATCGACCAGCCCTCCTCCACCGGATCACCCCTCTGCTCCCTCCCCCCCAAATCCCACCATGGATTTGCAGTCAGGTTAGGTTGAGACAGTTAAGCCATGTTCTTCAAAATTCATAATCTCTAGCTAGGGTATACTCCTAGAAATGAACAAGACCTCTGACCTTTATAAAACATAGGTTGATATGTACAGAGAGAAAACATTCTCCAATTAGAGAGAAGGTTTTTCATTTGAGGACTGGGGCTTTTTAATCCATATAATTTTGGCTGAGCTCAGCTTTGAGTTCCATAAACAGTCAGGATGAGATGGAAGATAGACCCTTTTACATTAAAATGTCCTCACTTCTTGGGGCACCTGGGGGGCCCAGTCAGTTAAGCAAACTCCTAATTTTGTGGTCTCACAATTGGTGAGTTCAAGCTTCATGTCGGGCTCTGCACTGACAGTGTGGAGCCTGCTTGGGATTCTCTCTCTCTCTTTTCTTCTATTCCTCCCCCACTTCTGCTCTCACTCTGTCTCTCAAAATAAATGAATAAACTTTGGAAAAAAATGACTTTTTAAAAGTTTATTTGTTTGTTTTGAGAGAAAGAGAGAGAGTAAGTGGGAGTGGGGGAGGAGCAGAGAGAGAAGGGGAGAGAGAGAGGATCCCAAACAGGCTCCACAATGTCAGCACAGAGCCCGATGCAGGGTTCGAACTCATGAACCATGAGATCATTAACTGAGCAGAAATCAGGAGACAGATGCTTAACTGATTGAGCCACAGAGGTGCCCCAAAATGTCCTTCTAAACAAACACTATAGACTCCTAAAGTATAAACAATATGAGTATTAAGACAAAACAGGAGTTTCTTCCTCATTTTGATTTTCTTCTTAGGAAAATGCAAGCATAAAAATATTTCTCTTTATGGACACAATTGGTGTTTTCAAAATTTTATTGAAGTGACTACTAAGGGAAATGATCATCGAATATCTCAAAGACATTTTTAGCGGCATGTCAAATATATGTGCTGTTTTCTATACTATTTGCAGAAAGGGTTTTCTACAATATAAGACTGCAAACTAACAACCAGTAGGAAAGTCCTCTATACTTTATTATGATAAAATTGCATACCTAAATCAAACTATGAAAACTTTTCTAATACATCAAGAAAATAGAAGATGTTGAAGGACTTCTTTTCAAAAAAAGGAATTTATTTCCTAAGATGTACTAGTGGACTCTACAACTGGTTTTTATTATCACATGGTGATTGGATAAGAAATGTAATATAATTTCTATATTTTAGTTCTTAGTTGAGACATAATCATTTGGAGAGTATGAAATTATGGATTTCAGTTTGGTCTTGAATAGCAGAAGAACATATGCACTTTTCAAAAGCACTGGGAAAATGTATTATTGGCTTGGTTTTTACCTGCAGTTGTGTTTTCTCATTATAATACCAACCAAAGGGTAAGGTTATACTCTTATAGATAGATTCTATATATTGTATTATTATTCAGATACATCTAAGCATATTTACTGAAGTTTATTTCTAGTGACAAATACATCATACCTTCATTTGGGACACCACTCAAATCTAATATTGAAATCATTGTTATGAAGATAACATAATTTGTTTGTGGTTCAAAGCTGAATACATTTCTTCACTGTGAAGTATGCAACTCAAAAATATTCAGTCCATATTTGCTGACTGACTGATAAAACTCCCTCAAAGGAAGTAATATGTTTTGAAGAATGCCATCAGGAAGGATGTAGTTAAGTGATTCCAGATATGAGTATACCATTTTTACAAATTTAAAAAAGCAGTATCAGAAGCCTTGTATGATCAGTTTCATGAAATGTCTGGAATTTCATCTAACTCAAAATTTTGCTTGATTTATTTATGGATTTCTTGTGTTTATTTTCAAATGCATATTTGCTTTTAATGGACAATAAACACTCACTGCCCTCTTCATGTACTGATGTTAAATGAAGTATTCTACCATTGGTGTCATAGTGAGAATACCCCCAGTAGGTAAATGACCACCTGAATGGCATGGTTTCAATGGCCACAAGGAAATCCATGCCCCAGACTGTAATGGCAGCTGATACATTGACTGTAAGGCTTCATCATGTTCATTCATGTTAAAATGCAAATAAATATCTTTTGGAGGGCTAACTCTATAATTATTTTTTCACTATACTTTAAAAAGGATCTGTGAGGACTTTAGATAGATAACATTGAAGTGTAAAAGGGCAAGGGGTTTATTGGAACATTTCTGAGTGATAAAGACACAGAATCGGACTCTAGAGGCATTCAAGACAACTGTCTTTTTCATAGCTATTTCTAAAGGACGTAATGCTACATAACCTACTAATAAACGTTATTGAGACCAATTTACAACTGAGTCTCCAAAAGCGTTAATTATCTCAATAGATGTAGGAAACATTGTACTTGTGTGTTTGTGGAAAATCCTAAGAAACTTAACTTTCACTAACCCTAGAACCTGTGTTACCAAAAGCATTAAGAGATCTAAATGATGAGCTAACGTGGGGCACCTGGGTGGCTCAGTCAGCTGAATATCCAACTCTTGATTTCAGCTCAGGTCATGATCTCACAGTTTGTGGGTTCGGAGCCCTGCATCAGACTCTGTGCTGTGTTGGTGCGGAACCTGCTTGGAATTCATTCTCTCTCTCCCAAATAAATAAATAAACTTAGAAAAATAAAAATAAATAAATGATGAACTAACTTATAAATATAGGTTCCAATTTTTAGTTTCTCAGTAGCTGACTCCAGTGGAGTATATATTAAGTATAATGTATTACTATACATTATAGGTAGGTAATTATATAGGTAACTATAGGTAGGTAGGTATGCAGGCAGGTAGGTAGGTAGAGTTAGAAGATATATATAGAGAGAAAGCGGAAGATGTATAGACAGACATATACTTGTAGAGTCCAAATATATTTTCATATTTGAGTAATATCTTTTCCCCTTATTCCTAACTGTTGCTCTATTGTGTGCTTATCCTCAAAAGCCATTCTCTGGAGAAAGGCTTAGACGACTGCAGTTCTTTATTAAAAGAACTTAATTCTTTGGCCACCGCCACAACTACTCAGGCTTGCTAGGCTGAAGTTGGCTCAGAAGTCTGCATTTTACTGAGTTTCTTGCCCCCACCCCCCAGCCACCCAGGTGTCTCTGATGCTCAATCAGGCTAAGCAAATGGCTTGGGTAGTGGCCAGGGACCAACAGTTTAGAAGCAGTTGTTTGGGCCAGATCCCAGGTGAACTGTCACCTCTCTCTGTAACTCTCTCCCACTCTCACTCTCTCTTTCTGAAATTTGGGATTAGAACCAGCAAGTACTATGGCAATCTTGATTGACTGCTTAAACTGCAGTGATGTTAACTCTTGGGATCTATAGGGTCATCACTCTGGTCACAGATACAGAGAAACAGAGAAAGCAGATCTGCAGAGAGAGATAAATGAAACTGACTTGCAGGGGAAAATCAAGATTCAGAAATATAGCCATATAGGTAGAGAGTCTGCTGCTTGCTTCCCTGTGGTTTTCTAGTTCCTCATAAGGCTTGACTGTTATGATCCTTGAATTCTATAAGATATCTCTATTTCCTTTTAACTTATCCCCAGTTTTTGTTCCATGTTATCTTTGATTGGTTTCTATTTACATTCATCTGAGAGACTTTTGGCTAAAACAAGAGGCAAAAACAAAATACCTTGGTTGACATGTGAATATTGGCTCCCTTATCCAGAAGCAAGGTGACCATATCCGTGTGCCCCTCCTGTGAGGCCAGGTGGAGTGGGGTTACTCCTTGCTTTGTTACAATGTTAGTCTCTGCTCCATAGTTCAGGAGTGTGGAAGCTATCTGCATTTGGTTCTTCTTGGCAGCAATATGTAAAGGAGTATAGCCATTCTATTAAAAAAACAAAACCAAAACATATATATATATTGTAAGTTAAACACTTGCCTTAGTATATATCTTTGAAGGAAATAAGAATCTCTCATCAATAAAAAAATTAAAAAGTGAGTTTACAGTAAATCTAGATTCTTACCCATTAAAGTTCCCATCCAACAACATGCACCCATATCTTTACAACCAACACAAGGCACCCATTCTACTGTAAGACAGGCAGAGATACAAAACCCCCAAAGCTTAACATCTCCTTCTTATAATATAGGTTGTCTCCTGCAGAACAACATAAAATAAGCCGGGTTCCTTTTCCTTAGGACTGTCCTTTAAACATCTGAAGATGGTTTTCATGTCTCCCTTTAGTCTTCTTTTCCAGGTTAAAGTTCCCCGGTCCTTCAACTATTCCTGATAGAGGCCCCCTCTCTAGACCTCTCCATTAAGGAGGACATGTTCTAGACTGATTCTAGTTTGTCAGTATTGCTCTTGAATTGTGCTACCTGGAACTGAATGCTATTACTTTGGATACGGTTTTAATAGTAAAGAATAGAATGGAACTTTGTGTGGCCTTGTTATAACACTCCTGCTATTATGCTTCCGGCTGGATGGTACTTGTTACTTAATCAATAGCTATTTAGCAAGTAGCTAGCATATGCCAGGCAGTGTGTGGGGATACAAAGGTGGACAAGATATAATCCCTGTCTTTAAGGGGTTGCATTCTAGTGGAAAAGATATTTTTTTAAAAATTAGCTTATATTAATCCTGTAGCCAGGTAAAATCCTAGATCTTCCATTGTTTCTGTGAGCTCAAAAATAGAAATATGAGGCTACTAGTTTTATGTGGGAGTTTGTAGAGAAGACCAGAGGAATTCATACTTTGCTCACAAGAGCTAAACTTTAAACCCTGCACTTAGTTGAAAGAAACAAAAAACAGACCCGTGGATCAAATGTAAGTATGGAAGATGTACTGTTCCTTTCCTTTTCTTTTCCAAAGGTAGAATTTTCTTTTTCTGGTAGAATTTTCCATGAAAAATATGTAATAGAAACTAAAAATGGTGGCTTTGCCACTAACTGTGATATAATGAAGGTAAAGGCGGCATAATGATCAGTTGCTTCTTGTGAGTCTATCATAAGAGGTATTTCAGGTTATGTTATTTCCTGAAGTCTAACTGCAAAGGTAACCAAAAAATAAAAAGTAATTTTCAGAATTTAAATGTCTCTATATGCCATCATCAAATCTTGTTCCTCAATGTCCTACATTTTCTATCTACTCTATCCCATTTCTCCAAGTAAAAGTAAGGCTCTTTCAGTTCAGATAAATGATATTCCCTTTAAGCTGCTGAGGGAATTTGGCAACTCTCCTTAGAAGCCTTTTCATGATATTATCATAGGTCCCAGATGCTTCAGGTGTTCTACAACATTGCACTTGGAACCATGAGCTCTATTAAGGGACACATAAATTTTTATGGACCATATAAGTTTAGTATTTTTTTTGGCACTATAGTGTGTTTTCTTCAATCCAAACATCCCCCATCCCTGCACATAGGCTCTATCAAAATTAGGTGAATTATCAGAGTAAATCTACCAAGGTTAGGAAGTCAGACACTTATGTAGAGAACAGGAGATTTTATCAAAACAACATAAAAGATCATCAAAGAGAGTGTCAGTTTTTACAATATAAGAAATCCGACTGTCCAGTAGACACTTGATCTAAAAGATCTGAAGAGCCCTCATATCCCATGTACAGTGAAACTTCTTAGAATCAAATAACTGAAAAAAAAATCTAAAAAAAAAAAAAATACCTAAGAAAAGCTCTGAGCTCTGGTAGAAAGAAGCAAACAGATTCTAAGCCCCAAGGAATGTGCCTGTGGCTGAGACAGGTGGTTACAGTGAATAGACAGTCAAAAGTGGAGATGGGAGAGGCGCCTGGGTGGCTCAGTTGGTTAAGCCTCTGACTTCTGCTCAGGTCATGATCTCATGGTTCATGGGTTCAAGCCCCTCTTCAGGCTTTGTGCTGATGGCTCAGAACCTGGAGCCTGCTTCAGTTTTTATGTCTCCCTCTCTCTCTGCTCCTCCCCTGCTCATGAACTCTCTCTCTCTCTCTCTCTCTCTCAAAAATAAATAAACATTAAAAATTTTGAAAAAAAAAAGTGGAGATAGGAGTGGGGTCCCACCACCGGGAAACCTCTTGGAGTGGCCCCAGAGGACTCATGCTCATCGACAGGCTGGGGTGGATGAGCAGAAGACACCAGAGAAGCCTCCTGAACACCCACCCTACTGTGAACTCCAGAGTAGAGGACTGCTCTACCTGGTCTTCTGGACTCCATGTCTGTGCCTAAGAGTAAGAACCATACACCGTAGAGGCTAGAGATCAGGGCTATATTTTTCTCTTTGTCAAAACCACACAAATTATTTCATAATTTAGATCTTCTCTCCCAAGGAGATTGAGAGTCTCTTGTGAGAGGAGAACAATGTTTTACTATAACCCTTTCTTTATACATAGTAAGAGTTCAAGTGAAGTATTGTTGGACATTGATGAAATCTTTCATATCTATGTTGAGAATAGCCAGACTGGAAAGTTAATGAAAAAAATACTGTCATATTAAGTGAGCAGATATTTTTATTCCATAGAAATAGTTTCTTAGTCTTCATTCTTTTATCTACATGTATTGCGAATCCACGTAATACTGTATGAGATAATTCAGGGATATGTAAGTGAATATGACATAATTACTGTCCTCAAGTAGTTTACAATTAGTAAGAAGAAAGACATCAAAGAAATACAGAATTGATGAGATTACTGAGAAAAGGATATCAAGGAATAAGAATGATAAACATAATTATAAATATTTGCCCTCCTATTTTGATAGTTTAAGTATTATATTGTTAGTGTATATATGTACCAATAAAATATGCATATCTATGTATAAATGTATATATGTAGACATATATATAGTTATGTGTACATAGTTATATATTTATAATATACGTAACATACTTATATACAAAAATATGATATTGTACAGAATATACTTTTTACATAATGTACCCCAGTTTATTATAAATGTATAAGTATGTAATTTTAACAGACATGTGAGTACATATGTACCTATTTGTATGATAGAAGTAGTCTAATTCTCACTCTACTGCTTTGGGACACATTGGACCTAGTGGTTAAATTGCTGGTTCCAGCAGCACCTGGGTGGCTTAGTCAGTTGGGCGTCTGACTCGATATCAGCTCAGGTCATGATCTCCCGGTTCTGTGGGTTCCAGCCCCGTGTCAGGTTCTGCACTGACAGTGTGGAGCCTGCTTGAGATTCTCTCTCTCCCTCACTCTCTTCCCCTCCCCTACTCGTGTGCGTGCTTGTGTTTGCATGTTCTCTCTCTCACAAAAATAAATAATAAACATTAAAAAGAAAAAGAGTACTGGTTCTAGGGGCATCTGGCTGGCTCAGTTGGAAGAGGATGCGACTCTTGATCCTGGGGTTGTGAGTTTGAGGCCCACGTTGGGTGCAAAGATTACCAAAAAATATAAATAAATTAATTAATTAAAAAAAAAAAGACTGCTGGTTCTAAAGTCAAATCGCTTGAGGCCAAATCTTAGCTCTAGCACTTTTTAGTCATGTGACTTTGAACAAACAAATTCACCTACTCAAATCTCACTTCCTTATCTGTAAAATAGAAATTATTATAATACTAATCTCATAGGATTATTATGAATTTAAATGAGATATTGCATGTAAAGTGGTAGGCACAGTGTTCGGCAAATAAACAGCGGTTGTGCTGTTTTATTATGCCATCTAACATCGCGTGACTATTTTCCCAAAACAATAAATACTTTTGCTGTTTAAATAAATCCTTCATGTTCTCAATACATGTTTGCTGAATGACTTAATGAAAGATACATTAATTACTGTATGTATTATCTGACATTCATGTGTAATTTCAGTGTGGTTAAGGGACAACTCGAATGCCAAGAGATGCCCTATCCGTAGGTACAAGTCTCGGCTTGGTGCTACATGTACACCGAAAAGGGATTCCTAGCCTCGGAACTAAAAAGGGTATATGTTATAGTTAACACAGATGAACTACTTAAAGAAAAAGAAACAGAGAGTCTAAATATGCCACAATGAAAAAACTGAAGTCTAAAGGAATGGACAATTCAAAGTTTATGTTACAGGATAACATTCTGCTTATAGGGGAAAAGGAAAAACCTAAAAAGTCAATATCACAAGCTACTATCACTAGAACCACTTGCAGTTGTACCAGACCACGTAAAAGCAGTTCCCTGCAACAACACGGATGGAGCTAGGGAGTATTACGCTAAGCGAAATCAGTCAGTCGAAGACAAATACCATATGATTTCACTCGTGTGTGGAATTTAAGAAATAAAACAAACCGCCAAAGGAAAACAGGGAGAGAGAGAGAGACAAACCAAGAAAAAGAACTAGAGAAAACTGTAACTATAGAAAACAAACTGATGGTCACCAGAGGGGAGGTAGGTGAGGGGACGCGTGAAATCAGTGATGGGGATGAAGGAGGGCACTTGTCATGATGAGCACCGGGTGATGTATGGGATTGTTGAGTCACTATATTGTACACCTGAAACTAATATAAAACTGTCCGTTAACCATATTGGAATTAAAATTAAACAAACAATTCCCATGTGCAGGCAGATTATAGTTATACCCTGTGTCTGTAAACCCTTTCCTGTGGTCCTCACCTTGGCAGTGGCATGAGGGGAAGCACCCTTCTCCAGTAACAGCAGTGCCACCTTCTGGTTGTCATAATGAGCAGCAACATGGAGCGGGGTAAGGCCATTCTGTAAAGGGTGTGTTTAAATTCAGCAGTAAGAAATTAGCGTTAGCTGCCCGGAAGCCACCAAAATACATGGAAACTGATGTAGATGAAGTACGTGTTAATTAATTAATATGGTCAATAAAAAATCAGATAAATGCCTCATGGTTTTCATATTAGAAACTTAACTAAAACGGAAAACCTTTGGTTGAACTTAAATTAGCACAGGTTATCTTGATATCCACCAAAAAAGAAGTCTAAAATGCCATGCAAAAATTACTACGTTAACATTGCAAGGACTCTTCTAAATTTAGAGATGGGCTGGGCCCTGTTGTGACAAGAACACACATTTGAGGCACAGCTTTAAATGCCTTCTAAATTGGTGTGTATGTGGACAGGTCATGGACAGATACCCACCATGTCTGTTTGGCATAGTTTCATCAGTTGCTTTCATATTCCTTTCAGGAGAGTGAGAAAAATATGCTGAAGTACAGACCTCCAAAGCTTCCAACTTGACTAAGTTATAAAACTGTCACGTATTAGTAAGAACCTTTACCTTCCCTGCAGAATCTGCGGCAGCACGGCGTTGCAAGAGAAGTTTTGCCACATCCAGGCTTCCATACTTGGCTGCTACATGCAGAGGAGTGAACCCCTTCTGGAAAGGTGAAGAACACAAGTAAAACGTAGTATTTGTTTTTGTGACTCCTCTTGTTTTATTTGTCAACATTTTAAGTAAATATATTGGGTCTCTCTATTTGGGAGAAATACAAGAAGCATTAAATCTGTGGGCCATAAACAAGCACTAGAAAAAGGAAGGAAATTTAACACACACAGTTTGGCTTGATACACTGAACAAAACAAATGTTATTTTGAGGGCCTAGAAATTGAAATTTGACTTTATAAGTTTGCGATTTATAAAAGCTACTGGTGTCCCTAAAATGGCTCTGATTAGTGAGTTGGGCAGAGTGGGGATGGGAGCTTCTTCTTCTTTTCTCTCAAATTAATAGGACTGAGACAATGGCTGCCTTCTCTTCGGTCCTTCTCTTTATTCCTATCCCTTTTATAATACCTGAATTCCAAATCTCTTCATTTAAATTTTAGGATCTTTCAGCAGCCACAGTAAAAATAATAATAAATATTGGGATTCATTTGATTTGTATTTTCTGCAGAAATAACAGGATAAATGGTTGACAGAGAAAAAAATGCTCACTACTAGAAAGCACCTCCCATCCTGTTATCCCCTTTCCCAAAAGACCTGCACTGTATAAAAGACCAAAAGATCAATTCCTTTCGTAAAATTCATTATACTTCTGGCACAATGTTAAGCCGGTCAACATCGGACTTTTAAACCCACCACAGTGTAAAGCTTTTTAAAAGAATGCTCTCTTACCCATGTTTATATGTACAGATTCAATGTCTTGTGTGCCTAACTAATGCCACTCTCTGTAATTAGCAGTGTGTTGCAAAAACAGCCAAGTCGCTGGACTCAGATCTCAAGGATGGCACAATTCCTACACCATGATCTCAAATCCATCCTCTTGGCCAGACAGTCTAACCACATGCTCTTCTGGCACTACAGCAGAGTGGAAGAATTCTAAGGCTGACCAGGGGCCTGCACAACACACAAAGCAAATGTGTCTGGGGTAGGTGGTGTAAGGTAGAGCTAATTCTTGGGACCATTTACGCCTTCGTCACAATACAGAGTATCTCCCCGGAAACAACATTGCCCGTTCACAGTGTCACCACACAAATTATCTTTAAGATGCTGTTTTTCTTTTTCTTTCTTTTTTGAACATTTGGTACTAATAAGTCCTTGGAGGAGAGTGAATCTTTCACTTTCTCCAAGTGTGGGACAAATATAGGAAGTATTTCCTCCTCCTTGCACTGGCCCATTTAAGCCAACGTTTATCGTTAACCTTCTTCCTCTGCTTAGTGCACACAATGGTTGGGGTGACAATCAGGATGAAGTAGAATTCTTTGAGAAAAAATCAGTGGTAGGGAAGAAAAATAAATGCCTTATCCTTAAAGTCCTGCTGGAAGAGTGATGCAGCCCCTTTATAAATTTGGAACCTATTATTAGACAAAACTACATAGAATCTTTACTGTAGAATCACAAAATAGAGGTTGGAAAGCATCTCGAGTCACACGTCTTCCTTCTTCCCCTATATTAATCTCATCAGGATTTTATTTACCCTCTGATATTTATAAACACTCAAACAGCTTTAATGATGATGAGTCAACTATTCATCAGAACCCCAGTGAGTTCCACTGCTGAACTGTTGAGTTTAATAGTCCCTTCCATTTGACTGCTGCACTTCACTATCGCTTTAGACGTCTTTTGTAAATCCTAAAAAATTTTGGAAGGCACCATGTTTTATTCTCTATTTCTATATTTTATATACTTGCATTTATTTGTCACCTTCATCTGATGAGACATTCTCTCAGTCTCTGTTGGGCTGTTGTGGCTGTTATTATTAGTTTGTTGCTTAGTTTCTGGGTTTAGGTTTTTCGAAAAAAAAAATCCTTTCAACTCTTCAGGTTTCAGCATTTGAATAGTTATCAATTTCTTGCATTGAAAACATGTTTTATAGCCACAGGCAACCAGATGAAGTCATAACAGCTAGTGGGTTGCTCCTTCTTCTCAGACAACAGATGCCACAATACTACTGTAGTTCATACTCCTCCCTCCGATGTAGTACTTATGCCTATTTATTATGAGCAAACTGAAAGTGTCTTTTAAATAATGTGAATCACTGTTGTACTTATGGGAATTATTTTGCCTTGCGAACAACACACTTGTGGTGGGCTTTAAACTTGTCTCATTTTCCTACTCCTCTGTACTTGTCCAATTTATTTTGCTCTGATTAGCTGAGTGTGTTCATGTTTTAGTCTAAGTGACATCCCCATAGTGAATTTCAAATAGGATGTATCAAGTGGAGAAAAAAAAAAAATTACTCGGCCCCAGCGTGAAACTTTGAACATAAGTCAAATTCAGGCTGGTATATATAAAGAATATACATCTAATAAAGTGATTCTCTAGCACAGCTTTATTTAGAAACTGTAAATACCCAGGCAAGAGTATAGCTTATAAATATTAGAGAGCAGAATGGAAATGATAGCTGGCTGATACCACAGCTGGAAAATTGCAAGATCAAGTAAGGTAACCTTCTAGATAGTACTAAAACTCTTAGCAAGTATAGTATTGCCAATTTAATGCAGTTTTCTTTTCTTCCCTAGTAATACCAGTTCAATGTATTTGAGAATCTTACTTTTTTTTTTTTTCTCTTGGGGCTACATTATACATTTTGTGATGGAAAGAGAAGAGAAAGTGGCCCCTGCTCTATGGAAATAGTTTCAGTTAAAGCACTAGATACCTGCACTAGAAACGATGCTAATTAGAAAAATGGAATCCAGCACTCTTTATTGAAGATATTGTATGGAATTTCACAATCTTCTTTGATGATGTAGAAAATGAATCAAAATACCTAAATAGGAAGAAGTCAGACGCCTAAAGAAGATCGATCTTCCTTAATACTCTTCATAGTAGAACAGAGGAATCCTGACTCAGATCCCTCCCAGTCCATGATGTTCTAGAGCCATCCCCTTACCTTGGTAGCCAAGGAGTGGGCTGCTCCCGCTTCCAAGAGGACTGAGGCCACATCTACCTGGCCTTCCCTGGCAGAGATGTGCAGAGGCGTGTACCCATTTGTTGTGGCTGCATCGGGATGAGCCATATGTTGTAGAAGCAGCTGGACAATTTCCGTCTTACCAAGGCGAGAGGCAATGTGCAAAGGCGTCTGTTCCTCCTACAACTCAAGTCAAGTAAAAAATTAGTGCCAGAACAAGCCAAACTTCGCTGATAACATATTTCACTCAGATGTTTCCTTGTGCCTTCTTGGAATTTCTAGGAGCCCCTAGCCAAAAGGATATTATCACTACCCTGACCATGATGTATTGTATATTTTGTTATGGAGGGACTTTTTTAGAAGTATGTACTCTCGGGAACTTGGTCATTGTTTCTGGGACACACCAACATGTTTCTCAACTCATTATGGCTTCAGTCCTCATTAATGCTTAAATATAAACTGACTCGTGGTTCTGAGTAAGAAAGAAATCTCGTCCAGAAGTCCTAAGACCTAGATTCTCATCCAAAAGCTTTCACTAGGACACAGTATTTATTCTGGGAACTATAACAAGAGAAAAAGAACCAAGGATCCTGGGAAAACTGTTCTTACTCCACTCAAACAAGCCAAGGATACAAACGCTGGTCATGTTTTTCAAGAAGGGACTGCAGATAAAGAAGATATCATAATCTGATTTTTTTTTTTAATGTTGTTCCAAGAAACACCGCAGATAGTTCTGGGACTTGCATCCAGGACTTCAAAGAAGAAATGGAACCCTGGCATGAAGCAAATGGGCTTAACTATTTGCTGAGTGCTTTTCATTTAGAAACACAGAGAAGACATAGTTGGTACAAGGAATAGGGAGGATATGTTGGAGGATGCTCAAGAAATCAGCTGACTCTAATGTGTAGTCAGGAAAACCAGGCCAAACCATCTTAGAAAAAGAAAATTGAGTATAATCTTAGTGATGAAAAAAGGTATGTCTTTACAATCTGTTCAAAGGCATGTCATAATCAGAGTGAGGAAGGAAAAGCTGGGTCAGCTTCCTGAGCTAAGAATGAATGGAAAAAAGATATAATAGAGTGGGTGAAGAGCTGTTCAAATCAATGCAGGGTCTTAAAGTATAAGAAAAAGAAGTATTCAGGAGGAGAGGAAATAGCATTGTATGAATTTCAGGGTGGTATGAATTAAATAATAAATAACAAAATACAAGTATTTTAGTAACAGAATTGGAATTTTTAAAAAAATTACAATTTATAAACTTCCTTCAGGTATGGTGCATACTTGATCCTATTCTTACAAAAGACCCGAAAGGAAGGCATAAAGTGTAGTCTTAGGCCATTTTCTAAAAAACAGAGATTAAGAGGAATTAAAGTAGTTCTCCAGGATTGTTCAAGGTCACTAGGCTATTAAAACAGGACTTGAACTCAGGCATTGGATTCAAAAGATATTCACTCATCTATACATTCTACAGTTAGAATGCAGACACAGTTATGTTGGCCACTGAGGAAACTAACAGAAAGAGGTGACTCTCAATAGGAAAGGAAACTGACAACACTTTAGAAGATATAACTATATTTTGAAATACAGCAAAGAAAATAGACAAATGGACTGACCAATGAACTTAATGCCACTGTAGCCCATGCTCTCTAGTCGGTCCAGCAAAATATGCCTTGCATTCTTGGCTATTGAACAGAGTATGCAGCTGCACTTTTTGAATGAGAGATACTGTTGTGAGTAAATGATTTTTTTTTCATTATATATGAGAAGTAGTGCCCTGATTATATAACCAGGAGATATTATTTCTAAACCTGATTAAGAACAATACAGACTATCCACAGAACTTGCCCTTGGGGTTCAGTGTAGTATCTGAGTAGAATTGCTGACCATCTCCCCTTTGGGAGGGAGTGAATTGTAGAGCAATGTATTAGGTCAACAGAGAGAGTTTGTCAGAAGTGTGTGCATGTGTGTATGCTTGCTGGAAAACCAAGTGGTAAAACAGAACAGATAGATGCTCATTTTTCTGTTCAATACCCCCTATACTCTTCTTCTGGGAAGAGCACTCCCTCCCTCCCTCCTTTGAGGGAAAAGGACATCCCACCCTACAGGTGGCTCTGAAGGGGCTGCCAATCATCTCAGCCCACCTCAATAATGGGCCTGGAGCCCAGGCTTGAGAAGATAACTTGGCCTAAGTCCTGGGTGGGAAATGTGGCTAATTAGAATCCTGTTGTTTTGTTTAGATGAGAGACAGAAGGGCTTTCTTTACATCTGAAATGGAGATAATGATGTCAGCAGAGAAATGCTAGGAGAAAGACACAGAACCAAGGAGGAACCCTTTTCTCACCCTTTCTAATTCCATGGCCTCAGGCAAGCCAGCAACATTCTGAATTTTAGAAGCCTGAGCTACAACACAGCATTGCTCTGTGTGTTGAATAAGATAATTTGTGTTAACATGCTTTATGAGGTATAAACCACTACACAAATGTTAACTAAATCAAGGATTTCCAGGAAAAACTAAAGGGCTAAGTAAAAATAGAGACTCATGGTGAAAATACAACTTAAAATAGAACATGTAAAAAGGGAAACCATAGCTTCTTGCTGTTCAGCACAATCCTAGGATCAGGAACATGGGCATCACTTGTGAGTCTGTTACAAATGCAGATTTGGGGGCTCACCCCAGACCTACTGACTTCCATCTGAATTTTAACAAGATCCCCGGGTGGTGTCATGCATAACAACCTTTCATTAGCACCTCTCTGTATAAGGCTCTGGTAGTTTCTCCTGTCCACCACAGAAGGATGCTATAAGGAAGGAATATCGCTTGCATCCTAGGGTAGGTGGTAGAGCTGAAAAATCAAAGGGTCATAAAATGTGCTATTTAAATAAGGAGGAATAAAAAATTAAAGATGCTTATGTACATAGACCATGGCACTAAACGTAGTTGCAAAAGAGAATTAAAACAATAGGATTGATGGGATTTTGTGTATAAAAATAAACAAATACATAAATGTTATAATATTTCAGAGTAAAGAGTCTGCAGCCAGTGGTTTTTGAGAGGGGTTTTAGATGGTACCCCAAAAAGCATCAGGTGATAATAACAGGTTAAATTGATAACATAAGAAATTGGCAAAGATAATATGAAAATAAGCACATTTCCATTAAAATAGAATAAAGTAGGGGTGCCTGGGTGGCTCAGTCAGTTGAGTGTCCAACTTTGGCTCAGGTCATGATCTTGTGGTTCACTAGTTCGACCCCCCGTGTCAGGCTCTGTGCTGATAGCTCAGAGCCTGGAGCCTGCTTCAGATGTTGTGTCTCCCTCTCTCTCTGCCCCTCCCCTGCTTGTGTTCTCTCTCTCTCTGTCTCAAAAATAAATAAAAACACTTAAAAATAAAATAAAATCAATGCAATAAATTAAATTTGAATATAGAAAGATGTTAGGCAGTTTTATTTTGAGGAATTTTAAACAGGAAACCCTTTTAGTATTAAATATGGATTACAAACATTTACTAAAAATATTACCACAATTTCTGGTAAAAATACTGAATATATGAGGAGTAGTGCATTGATTGATCGTATATATATATATTATATATAATTAATATAATATATTAATTATCGTATATATATTATATATATAATTAATAGCTAAATGCCAGGTCATTTTGAAAGGAAATGAGAATAGGTGGAGCACTTAAGATATTTTAGGGCAGTAAAACTTCTCTGTATGATAAGGATGGATACATGTTATTATACATTGTCCAAACCCACAGAATGAAACACCAAGAGTAAACCCTAATGTAAACTATTGACTTTGGGTGATTATGATGTGTGGATGTGTGTTCCTCAATTCTAACACATGTACCGCTCTGATAGGGAAAGCTGATAACGGGGTGGCCTATGCCTGTGTGGGATCAGAGAGCATATGGGCAATCTCTATAACTTCCTCTCAATTTTCTGTGAACCTAAAACTACTCTTAAAAAATAGTCTTGGTAAAAAAAGGAAGGAAGAAGGGAAGGAAGGAAGGAAGGAGGGAAGGAAGGAAGGAAGGAGGGAAGGAAGGAAGGAGAAAGAAAGAAAGAAAGAGAGAGAGAGAGAGAAAGAGAGAAAGAGAGAAAAAAAGAAAGAGAGAAAAAAAGAAAGAAAGAAAGAAAGAGAGAGAGAAAGAGAGAGAGAAAGAAAGAAAAAGTGCTCCTGGATGGCTCAGTTGGTTAAGTATCTGACTCTTGATCTCAGCTCAGGTCATGACCTCAAGTTTGTTGAGCTTGAGCCCCATGTAGGAAGGAAGGAAGGAAGGAAGGAAGGAAGGAAGGAAGGAAGGAAGGAAGGAAGGAAGGAAGAGAAAGAAAGAAAGTAAAGAAAGAGAGAAAGAGAGAAAGGGGGCCCCTAGATGGCTCAGTTGGTTAAGTATCTAACTCTTGATCTCAGCTCAGGTCATGATCTCACAGTTTGTTCAGCTTGAGCCCTATGTAGGGCTCTGTGCTGACAATGCAGAGCCTGCTTAGGATTCTCTCTCTTCCTCTCTCTCTGTCCCTCTTCCATTTGTGTGTGCATGTTCTCTCTCTCTATCTCTCTCAAAATAAATAAACATTAAAAAAAAAAAGTCTTGGGAGGGTGGCTCAGTCAGTTAAGCATCCAACTAAGGTTCAGGTCATGATCTCACAGTTCGTGAGTTCAAGCCCCACATTGAGCTCTCTGCTGTCAGTACAGAACCAACTTTGGATCCTCTGTTCCCTGCTCTCTCTGCCCCTTGCCCATTCTTAGGCACATGTGCTTGCTCTCTCTCTCTCTCTCCAAAATAAATGAACATTAAAAAAATTGTCTTGTGGGTGGGGGGAATCAAGAAAAAAATGCTAAGGCAGGGAATACAGTTTGGATAACAAATGCTCTAAATATGTAAGAACATAAAACACCAGTGATGATTACCAAAGAACATAAATTACACTGCTCACACAATGGATAAAAAGGCAGATAAAATCTAAAAGGACAAGATAATTGTCAAGGCTGCCCATATTTCACTGGATTTGTCACAAAGGTCTGTGGAAAAAATGCTAAGGAAAGAAAATGTTAAGAGTCAGAAAATGTTAAGGAAGTCTGCAAAGGAGTTTCAAGGTGTCTAAGCACAACTTTTATATTTTAATGACCTAGAAGTACAAAGACTCGCCTGAAGTAACAATGTGTAAGGACTCCAGCCATATGCTTTCATTCTAATGCAATACCAATTTGAAAAGGGAATCACAATGGTACAAGGCAAGCTGAAGTGAGTTCTAGCTTAGGTACTTTGAACACTGAAGGAGAGAAAGGGTTCAAATATTTTATGAGAATTCCAAAGATGCTAGTGTAAAAAGTAAAGGAATGACATGAAAGAGGAAATTGAAGGTGCAGTACATTGATAAGAATTAGTATGTTCAGTGTAGAGGAAGAAGGTGAAAAAAGCAACTGGGAAGTGAATTAAAAGAAAAAGGAAGGAAGGAAAAATCAAGCTGTGAAGGGATTTGAAGGAATTAGAAAACAAGAGAATGTGGTCAAATAATCCCCAGTGCCCTAATTCTTCTACTTTAGAATCACAGAAGTGAAGACTGCCTAAATGTGTAAAATCAGAGTAAGAAGAAAAGTAGTATTCATTATAGAAAGGAAGAACATAATATAGATAAAGATACAACATTAAAACTTTGAGTATAATTTGCTTTTAAGTAACTGGTAAGGAATGTCTGTGGAAATTTGATTGGCTTTATTTATAGTAAGAAATACATTTTAATATGCATCCTATCTCTATGATATGGTAAATTCTTTAAATTCATGAAATGAAAGTTTTATGTAAAAATGTTTCCATAGGTTAAAAAATTATTAGGCTAGTCAATGCCAAATTTCTTGGTTAGTAAATTGTACATTTTTTTCAAATGTTAATGTTTCTGAAATTGGGGTGCATTTTCCATGGTGTATATTTATTATACCATTTCCCTTTTTGCCTATAACACTGCTACTGAATTGATACTTCCGCTTACAGTCCATGGCATTTCTAAATCAAGGAACTAAAGAATAGCATCCCGTCATAAAGATAAAACGCATGCACACAGTAGGCGAGAACGTCCCGCACCAGTACGTACCCTGGCTCTGGCATCGACAAGGGCACCATTTCTCAGGAGGCATCGGACCACTTCCACTTGCCCCGCCCGGGCTGCCATGTGCAATGCAGTCTCCCCGCGCTGCCAGGAAACAAAGATCATCGAGTCGTAAGTAAATTCCCTGCTCTGTATGGTCAAGGATAAAAATGTGCCTTTTTGTGAAATTCATCAATCAATCCAATGGATTAGGAAATCTATGAAAAGGTATAATTATTTCATAATTATTTGGTCTGGAAAAACACAGCTTTGTATCTTCTCCATCTTTGTAAGGATAAAACATGGGGATTTTGGGGGGGGAGTGGGGTTCAGGCCATTACAAACAGGCGAATTTGCCCCCAAATCCATTATACCCTGAGGTTAACTTCATAGTTAATCTGGCATAATTTACATTGCTTTCGGTGAGCGGCACCTGGGTGGCTCAATCTGTTAAGCGTCTGACTCTTCATTTCAGCTCAGGTCATGATTTCATGGTTTGTGAGATCGAGCTCTGCATCAGGCTCTGTGCTGACAGTGCAGAGCCTTCTTGGGATTCCCTTCTCTCTGCTAATTACTTTAGGCGATATGAAGTTATCGTTTATCCTTCAAACCTAAAATCTGTCATTGTCCCACTTGACTATGTGATTACAACTTGATCCTATTTTAAGAAGAACCTCTAGGGGCGCCTGGGTGGCTTAGTCGGTTAAGCGTCCGACTTTCGCTTGGGTCATGATCTCACGGTTCGTGGGTTCGAGCCCCGCGTCGGGCTCTGTGCTGACTGCCAGCTCAGAGCCTGGAGCCTGTTTCAGTCTGTGACTCCCTCTCTCTCTGACCCTCCCCTGCTCACGCTGTCTCTCTCTCTCTCTCCTAAAAAAAAATAAAAAGTTTAAAAAAAAAAAAAAAAAAAGAAGAAGAACCTCTAGATGCTGAAGATCAAGTCAGCACAGTGCAAAAAAACCCACATCATTTGTACCATACATAAGTCATTCCTTTTCAGAATTCAAAATCTACTTCCAAAATAAACTCTTTTACATTCGATTTGCTGTGAGGCTAGACAATGACTATTCACATAAGCAATATGATTTGCTCAGGATGTCCCCTATTTATTATTAATGAGCATATTTAATGATAGACAGTTATTTGAGAGAACTACCGAGAGATGAGTAAAGCAACTGTTAACAGTGTCATCTGTTGAGGCATGGGGCATCAGGTGATTCCTCAAGTATCTTCATGCCACGGCAAGATAGAACACACTTATCAGGAAATGGTAGCTTAAGTTGTAGCATGAAGGATGATGTTTAGATGAAAGGACTTAAGTCATTGAAAACTTTGTTAAGTACTGCCTGTGAGAGAGATGGGTTTTTTGTCGTTGTTGTTGTTTGTTTTAATCAACATATTTAAAAGCCCCATGTCATTCTGAAGAAGGCAGAGGTTCATTCTTCCAAACAATTTTACAGATCTAAAAACAAACAACACACTGGAATAGAAGGGATTATTTCTAGTCACAACTGTTCTAGAAAATAAAGCTGATTTGAACTAGATAAAGTAAGCCACTCCAAGGAAGTGCAATTGGTCTTTAAGTAGGTTGCGGTTAATTGTATACTTCTGACAAATTCCAGCAAATAATTTCTTCTGATTCCTTGCACAACTTACGTTTGGTACATAGCTCACAGTTCATTTTATTTCTTAGTATCAGAGACCATTCTATATGAAGCTATGAAAAATCCATTTCAAATGATATGATTTTGAAAGCATTAAACTGGACATCTACTCTATTTTTTTTTTTCTGTTTTGTTGATGATTCACTTATCCTCTAAATGCCTTGTTTAATGATGACATGTTTTCTTTTGTAAAGTAAATGTATCTGGAGTGTGCTGTCTTATAAAATTACATTATTGGAATAGCAATATTTGTCCTCAATCGTTAGGTGGATGGCAAGATTCTTCCTCTTTGGACAACCACAATTTCCAACTTGTTTTCTGTATCACTTGAAACCTGTCCCTAAATAGATGAAGTTAAGATCTAACCATTAAACACCCACAAAAAGCCCTCATATCTGAAGCATAGCAATTTTACTGTTAGTAGAAATAAAGACAAAAATAAATCTCCTTATAAGAAGTTAAGTCAAAGAGGTGTCATGTGTTCCTTCTTAATGATGGATTTATATGTTTAGTTTACAAGCCAAACTTTATCAGTAAGGGGTTTTCAGAGTGTACAATGTTTTCAATACTAGTCTTAATATTTCCAATAACTTTATTTTATACCTAAAATGAGTTATTTTTATGATATTTATATACTTGAAATCAATGAGTTAGATATAAAACCTAATCTAATATATTAAACACTATATTCAAAGAAAAGATATATACACACACACTCTCCAATTTAAAGCAATGGTCTTTTTCATTCCTTATTTAATGACTCTGGGGTACTTGATTTTTATTGTAAACTTCCCTTACCCTTTTATATTTATACTACAAGCTTGTTTATACATAAGCATAAATAAAAAATGAAAGAGGGAGTATATTATTTTAATGACTTCCATTTCTTGATTGTTGGGTATCTCATCTTAGTCAATACCCTTGTTTTCTCCATCTTAAACTAATTCACTTCAAGTACTGGGGGAATTTTAAATATAGATAAAGTGTGAATTTAGCCATGAACCCATTGATTTTTATATGCGAAAGCTTGGTAGTACCTCACACCGTACTCTGGACAGACCCCAGAGTGCTTAGCTTTGAACTCCCATGTTGTCAATGAATACTTTGGATTATGGATGTATTACAACTGGTAGCTCTGCTTCCCGGGTTTTAAAGTGCAAAGTGCATTTGTGAGCTTTCCGGGAAGGAAGCTTGGCAATAATAATATCTGCACGTGATTCAGTTATTGGTACATCTCACACTTGAAATGAATTTTGAGACAAAAACAAGACTGGCAAAAGAATGGGTACGCTCATGTCCAAAGCAGGTACTAAATTTCATGCCCCTCTTCTCAGTTGTTAAAACTGATTTTGCCGACAGCTACATTGACTTCCACTTTGGCTGCATCAGTTGGAAAGCATCAAAGCACAACAGACAGCATTACATTCAAAAATGCAACAGGATTTCAGGCAACACACAAAGGCTCCAAGGGTGGGGTACTTTGGGGTCAGGAAATGACCAACTCTCACACGGCGAGCAGGCAGTCAGTGTTCACACAGTTTCTTCATCTGCACAGTTTTGGATCCAGTAGCTATATCCTCATGTCCTGAGAATGCACAAGTTCACAGGCATCCCACTGCTAGAGAAATGAAATTCCTCTAAATGTAGGGTTGCCAGATTTAGCAAATAAAAATACAGGATGACCTGATAAATTTGAATTCCAGACAAACAATGAATAATTATTTTAAGGTAAATATGTCCCAACTATTGCACAGGACATACTTGTACTAAAAACAATTACTTGTCATTCATCTGAAATTCAAATTTAACCAGGAGTCCTGTATTTTATCTGGTAACCCTGTCTATCTACATGGTATCTGCTCCCTGAAGGACATTGAATACAAAAATAAAAATGAACAACAACAAAAAAAACAACTAGGAAACATGTTAAGAGGATTATATTAGCAGGTGCCTCTCAAAGATTTGTTTTGAGGGGACTGAGGGGAAAGAGTGTGTAAGAGACAAGTGAGAAGGTAAAACAAAATGAACTTGATCGCGACTGGTAGGTAGAAGTTAAGTTTAATATTGCAATTATCGAAATTGGGAGTCTTTAAGAGCCTAAAGGATGCGAACATTTTTATTGTTTTGATTGATATTTTATTCATTTTTATTTGAAAATCAACGTGTAGTCTATATAGTAGCAATTTTTTTTGCAGAGGGAGCATATGAATATGGAGAAAATCCATAACTACCAAATGGTTTTGCAGAGGGAGCATATGAATATGGAGAAAATCCATAACTACCAAACAGTGGCCATAGAATCACACAACCATTTCATGTGGATTCTCTTTGATGATTCTATAAAATTCTCCCCTCAAAAATATTAACTAGGGGATTTCAATAAAGCATCACGTAGAATATACTTGTATATGTTGCTCTTATAACACAATAACATAATTTAACACAGTATCACCATTGTTCCTTGATTCTGAAGGTGCTGAAATCCAGATAAAGAAAATACAGTATAGTGGAAAAATATACAGAGCACTTTTCTTGAAAGTTAGTGGTTCATACAGGTTTCAATTTTAAAAAAGAGAGGTGGTCCTCATCTCTGCACAGAAAAAGGATGATGTTGATTTATTTTAAGGTTCTAAGAAGTGACTAGAAATTAAATTCAAGTTGGCATATTTTTTAATTACTCTTATCCCTAGTGGAGTAATTAAAGATTAATATATATCATTACCTTAGGACTAATAAGCTATAATTAGGGAAACATAAACATAGACTATATTTCAATGATTTAATGGTTTTATGCTCCAGTTGGGAATAATATAAAGAGAGAGTATTAAATAATATTTAAAAGAAATAAATTGATTTCACATGGATTTTGTCCATGCATCAGAAACTTTAGCACAGAAATAGTGTGCCAAATGCAAAGAAATGAGAAAGTGAGAGGGAATGCAAATGAAAACATTCTGTTTCACAACTCAAATGAAATGATATACCAAAATTTAATGATGGTAGTCAATCAATTGCTTTCAAAACTATGACTCAGTAATAAGCATTGATGTTTATCTGGGGAGCGGTATTTCTATTGCATACTTAAAAAAAAAATCTCAGTATTTCAGTGGCCCCTTGTCGAGTTTCAAATACCAACTACATCCTGTGCAGAGCAAGGAGAAATTTTGCGTTCAAAGTTCAAAAGGGCAGCCTCGAAGAAAAATAAAGAAACATAAGGAAGTTGTAAGTTAAATCCTAATTTAGATTAGGCAGAACTCTGTGACATCCAGTAGTCACTGGCAGAATAAAAGTTGTCTGGAGACCAACATTCATTTCAAGATACACGAAAAAGTTACAGTGGCATAATTATTTCAGGGAAGAGAGGACTCCACTCTAGCAAACAAAATCAAATCAAAATGAAAACCCAAAGTAAGGTTAGAAAATGAAAAGTCCATGTTATTGAAAGAGGAAGAATTTGATATCAAATGAAAGCCCATAATATGGGTCTATCTCTGGTTAACCATCTGCTGTGAGTAACTGTGGTACTGACTTCATATGTCAGTCAAAATTGCCTGGCATACAATTCACTCAAGCAACTAGAATGTGTCCTTAAGATTTTATTCCAACCAGCCATCCATTCACATTCCGAGGAGCTTTCAGAATGTATTTTTTTTAATAAATGGATTTACGATGCGTGTTTAATCCATCTGCACCTGGAAGCTGAAACAGCTTCCACAGCTTACGTTTTACTTTCTAACACATTTGCTCTCAGAGCAGGTCTGGTGATTATTTCAATAACTTGTTATCATGGAGGCTCTTCTCAAATCTCGGCTGCTCTACCTATGATGCCATACACACGGACATCCCTACACACATCCATACTCTCTTTTCCTCTCGCTCCTTCTCCCTGTGGTTATTCTGACCCAAGCCATACTCACAATGTTAGTGACATCTGGAGAGGCTCCGTTCTGCAGCAGAAGGAGGACAATGTTCAAGTGGCCCATGAAGGCAGCCACATGTATTGGTGTGAGGCCAGACTGCGAAACAAAGCAACAGCAGTTTTACTCCTCTGCACCAGCGGGGGCTTTGGGGACTTCTTCAGATAAATAACACTTGAGTGAAGAGGATGGAAGATGGGGGACAGGAAGGGGAAGAAGGAGTAAGAGAAGGAATGTTTCGTGACAAGCTGAAACATTTTTCTACCTCTGTGATAGCTTGGATTGAAGCCCCATATTTCACCAGCAGTTCCATGACTTTGATGCGGTTTTTCTTGCAGGCAATGTGCAGTGGAGTAAAACCATTCTGTGCAAAAGACAATCAAGTTAGTTGAAAACATGCAGAAACGATCCTCACACAACTCCATGCTGGCACACTGCAGGCAGTAATGTTACATCGTCACATGATGTTACCGTTTCTTCCAATGCTGTAGGTGTTAGAGATTTGGAAAGGTATGTGGTGTGTGCTCCTGTAGGCCCTGAACTTTGTTTATATGTGGGGGGCCTGTAGAGAGTTCTATTTGTGTGGGTGCAGAGAAAAAACAAAAGTAGAGAAAACCGCATGGGCCTACTCTGCAAAGAAGGAAAAAGAGAGGGGCGATTATACTTCAGAAGTTCTGAGATGTTTTAAAGTATACTGATTGGTCAGGTTATGAAGAGGATTGAAGGGCGTGGAAGACAAGCACATATTTTTCCGATGGAAGGCCATTTCTTAGAGCATAAAAACGGTTTCTCTGTTTTACTTCAAAACGCTAAGAGCATTGACTGCCTCTACAATAAATGTTTGGGCTTTGCTAATGTCTTCAGGGAGGGGGTGTTGCAAATTAGCAGAAATCATTATTTATGCTAATAATTTTTTACATCCAAAAGTTATATATCGTCCATTAAGAAATTCTTATAAGGAATTATTGTGTATTAGCAGAAATCGTTACACCGGTAATATTTTATATCCAGAAGTTATTTTTCTTACATTATAAAGTTTTCAATTTTATCATTTTATAAAGAAATGATTATTAAGTTCTTGAATGGTTTCAAGAAAAGTATGGAGAATTTCTGGAATTACTGAAAGAAGATATCTCTCAGAGGCAAAGGAATGTGGAGAAGTCTCTAAGACAGCTTTTAACTTTCCAAACTAGCCAATGTGTAGGAAGTGGGGGCAATTACATATAAATTTGTCAATGAGTCCCGTGCTTAATCCCGATATGTAAGCATTATAATTTTATTTAAACAATGATCCCTACAATATAGAATAGTCACACCGATTCTGCCAGTTAGTTACTTTGCTTGTCCAAATGGGGACTGATCGCCGGTCAATATTTTTCCTCACTACCAGTTCTCAAGAAAGCATATTGCCTTACTTAACCTAATGACTTATTATTCTTCACGATGTTTAAGTCATTTCCCATTTATGAGCTATGTAGTAAGCCAGGTATAAATAGCCAAACATATGTGTAGCACTTAAATGATTTTTAAGTATGAGACTGTAATATTTTATAAGCTTACTGACTGCTATCCAATTGAAAGTGAGTATTTTCCTCCTTATGAGAAAATAAATATCCTCACGTAATTGCATATAACCCTAAAAGTATATTTGCTTCCTAGGCATTTAGGAGTAAATTGATTCCAATGGAAAACTTTCTAATAAAAATAAGATTTATTATTTAATAATTCTCCTGGTATTCTCTCATTTTAAATATTGTCTGAAGACTAATTTAACTGACATAAACCATGTACATGTATAAGATAAAAGGATTGCTTTTAGTCTGAGAATTAGGAAACAAGAGGCATAAATTAGTACGTGCCTAATACTCCCAGTGATTATTGTTAGAATATAAGTGAAGCAAGGAAGATTTATTCAATATTAGACCTTGGGAAATACATATGTTGCTCTAGGGATAGCCTCTTGTAGATTTCTCTTGAGCAATTTCTGGAATAGTTTATATGAAATGCTTCCAGAAGCAGGAAAGTGCTAAGCATCACTTTTCTATTAGACTGTGTGTGGGGAATCAGGCCAATAAGGAAATTCTCTAAGTGAACTCTTTGCAGGCTTACATTTTACTCTGTCTTACATGGTCAACTCTACTCACCACTTTAAAACCATTTTTTTCCCCAAATAGAGATGAATAACATTCAACTTTTCCATACTTTTATTCTGACTTGATATTGGGTGTGTAGAATTTATTTTGTGATTTCCTATTTTCAACTTCTATTTTCCATTTAAAATTGCTCATCACACCCGAGGTTTCATACCTGTCTGCTGTTCACTAGTTGTGGAAATGGTTACCTTGGCGTTTTCCTAAATCTATCCTTGCTCACCATCATTTAATAGCAAACTGTGAAGGCATGAAGTAGGCAGGCCATTTGTGGGAGGCAACAAATTTAGCAGAATTAACTTCATATATGTAAGCCTGCTTTGCTGGCGCACCATTGATCAATCCCTATGGTATACTGGTCCCAGTCTATGTTCTGTTAATGTGGACTAGGCCAGGTTTACCAGAGCTCTGGCGTTTGGATTGGCTCTTTTGTCCAGAAGGAGTTTGGTTACACGGTAGTGGCCACAGTGTGCAGCAACGTGGAGGGCCGTCAGGTAGTCTAGGGTGACATCGTCAACAGGCGCCTTGTGTTGTAACAGGTGCTTCACACATTCCACATGGTCCCCCTGTGCAGCCATGTGAAGCGGAGACAGCCCATTCTGTACATCAAAACAAAACAAAACCAAGTCCACATTTCAGTCATGACTTCCAGGTTGTGAAACACAACAAAGTTGATTCTTTTAAATTTTTTTTTTAATGTTTTATTTATTTCTAGGAGAGAGAGAGAGACAGCGTGAGCAGGGGAGGGTCAGAGAGAGAGGGAGTCACAGACCGAAACAGGCTCCAGGCTCTGAGCTGGCAGTCAGCACAGAGCCCGACGTGGGGCTCGAACCCACGAACCGCGAGATCATGACCTAAGTGAAAGTCGGACGCTCAACCGACCAAGCCACCCAGGCGCCCCACAACAAAGTCGATTCTTCATATCTGGCACAGTTGGTAGCAGAGGAAAATATAATCTCCATTTGACATCTAAATGTACAGTGGATTCTGTGAGGTGCAGAGGGAAGCTAAAGAACATTAATTTCATAATCACGCTATTTTAGGCAAAAACAGAAATTCATATGTCTTTTGTGAATGAATACATACTATTGTGTGGCAAATCAGATGGATCTCACAATTATTAAGACAATATTAGATATTTAAAACAAGTGATAGCCGATGTTTAAGTTATTTGTATCCAATTCCATTCAGTTAATCTCTCTGCAAGATTTTCTTTACTTCTAAATGGGTGTGGGGGGGGGTGCAGATGAAGGAGGAGCAAGTGGGTGCCTCAAGGAGAGAAAGATATTTTGATCATCTCTTAGATCCATGCTGCTCTGAAATTCTAGAATTCCTTTTTCCTATCATGAGACATGAACTGGACTTGGAGAAAGCAGTCAGGTAAGAGCTGAAAAGTGTGAGACAATTGTGGATCATGTGACAATGACTTTCCAACTTTAAAATTTTGAAGATAATATAAATTTATCATCATCGATGGTGCCCAAAACAGCATTAAATCTTAATTCTGAGAGAAGGTCAACCTCAGGAATATAAAATAGTAGGGTAATTCACTAAGGATTATGAGCCTAGGTAAGACTCTCATTTTTTAAATTTAAATAAAAAAGCTTATAAGAAAAAATATGTGAAATTAGGGAAGGAACTAAATTAGAAAACATTTGCCCATTAATAATCAAAGCAAATACAGTGACTAGCGACTAATTGTTGATCAGGTATCCAGCTTGGAAGTCATTACCTTCAAAGAAGTAGAAACTGTGTCTGGATAAAAAGCTAAAATATGCTGAAGGCCCAATATTCTTAACAAGGAAGGTGATTTCAACAGTGAGGACAGCTAAAATCAAATACAGCAAAGTCCTAACTTTTAGTGGTTTGTGGATGGTAGAAGTATACGTGATTCTGAAATTATTAATATATTTTCTTTGTTTTAAATATTCTTTACTCATAATTCTTGCTGTTATATTAAAAAATTTCATAAAATGAACTTAGAAGAGCTGGTTGATGAGAAGGTATTTATGCATTGGAGGGAAGATAGTGTAAGGGCAAAGTATAGAAGATATTTAGGCCTTGGCAGCATTTGGAGTGATGTATGGCATGTTTCTCTGATAGCCTATCAATCTTTAATGTTGTTTTAGCCACTTAAAGGTTATGTGGAGAATAAAACCTTCACCAGTTAATTCTTTGTTACATTTTACAAATATTTACTGCATACCTACTCAAGTTGTGATCAAGCACAGAGGATCTAACTGGGAACATAACAGACAGGGACCCCCCAGTCTTCATGGAGGTCATGTGCGGTGACAGACAATTCAAAAGAATAAGAACTAAAACATCTGTGTCTCATGATATTCCTTGGCAACCCAAAGAATGGCTAGAAAATGGGGACTTGTACAGTAATAATGCTTGTAAAATACATTTTATAATGAAAACCTCCAACAAATCAGTTCCCAGTGCAATTTTTAGTTAGAATTTTCTTCATGGTTGAGCATATTGGTGAAACAAGACATGAAATGCTAGATGTACTGTGCCATACAGAACATTAGGCTTGTTTAATGGTTCTTTGTAGACGGCCTATCCTAAATTGTGCTTTCCCTGTCATCTACTAATCCTAAGTACAATCATCCAACACCGCTGTTAAATAATTATTTTTACTAGTATTGCCTAGGAGATAAAGATTAGAGAGCCAAAAGAGTGTCTTGTATTGCTAATTGTGCTACTTTAAAAGAAATTGTGCTATTTTATATGCAATTTCATAGCACCCTAGAGAATCAAAGAAGTATAGACCTATAGAAGTAAGAAATATTCTCATTTACATACAATATACTCATTTACACATAATACAAATATATTCAAATTTCCGTCTGCAATAAAAATATAGAAAGTACTTGAAGGTATACATTCAATACATCTTAATGCATGTCTTTGTTAATTTTAAATAACTTTAACACAGTTTGATAATACTCCTCATTTCTAGCATGCACTTATTGAGTAATTAGAAAATACTTGACTAATGCTTTGATTTCAAGAAGAAAAGACATTTTCAAATAAGTGGCTTAAAGAGTTCTTTAGATCCCCTCTTACTCATAATGACCCACCTTAGTCCTTGCCAGCAAGGGAGCACCTCGTTCCAACAGAAGTTCTACCACTTGGTCATGCCCACTTCTTGCAGCACAGTGAAGTGGTGTCAACCCGTCCTGCACAAAGAATTGAAGAATTCAGCCTGAGTTAACTTAAAACACACACACACACACACACACACACACACACACAGAGAACAAAACATCAAGATTTCCTCTTTTGCCACTTCAAAGGGAGGGTTTCCTGAACTTGTTCCTAGTGATTCAATATGTCAGTAATAATAATGCTATTAGTTAAATGATAGAGGAGAAGAATGAGAGAGAAGATAAGACAGTGAGAGATCCTGACAGAGAGGAAGAGAGAGAAAAAGAAAGATAGGGATGAAACAGAGAGGAGCGGACAAGAGAGATCTCATGTGCAGAAGTTGAATGTAAAAACACATGTTGTTGGCCCTGTGTTTCCCTATTTGGGAAGATGGAAAAGCAGAGTTTGTTGCATTTCTTGAACTTGAAAACCCCACTTGCTTGAAACCACAACCAGACTGTGTTATTAATAATAATGGCATTAAAAAGGTGTCAAACAAAATTATGGCACAACTATATGTTATGTTACTTATAAAACTTTCTGATCTTGATGCTTCTCAGGTAGTTTCTGATTCCAGAGCAATCCTCAAATTCCCTCTGTCTTTCGGATTTTATTTCTCTTTAGGGTGAAATGGTCAAAGAGCAGAGTGGGTGGATAAAATCAGGCAAAATGTAAGAACAATGGTCAAGAAGTGAGAGAGAAAATGAAATCCTGAGGACATAAATTAACTAGAGATTTCAAGCTTGAGGGGAAAAAAGATTGTCATGGAAAGACATTGATTGAGAAGGGAGGTAGCAGTCAGAAAATGAGGGATGGGAAACGGTGAGAAGACTTCAAAGGCTGATTTTTCTAGAACTCTAATAGCCTATCTTTTGTGTCTTTGTTTCTAGAACCACTGTTCTGAGTTATGCTTTCCCCCTAATAAATATAAGTCGTCTGAGTCACAACACCCTTCCTATCCCAACATTCTGGGATTCCTATGCTAGATATTTTCCCTTTACCTTCCAGATCCCTGCTCTGCCTTCGCTCCTCTGCTCCATGTCTGACAGAAGAACTCTCTAGATTGTGTTGGTGAGCTACCTTGCCCTCTTGGCTTCTGGTTGGATATGGAAAATGCAGCAAGACCTGAAGCCACTCTGTAAAGGATCTCCTTAGTCTGGTTGTGTCTCTTTACCAAAGATTATGCTCCTGCCAAAGGAGCCTCCTTCATGCAGTTTTCTTCTTTGTAGTTCTGGCAACCTACTTCTCACCTTGCAGGTGTAGGGTTGGTAATGAGCCCTGTTGTTGGTAGCTTTGGGGATACTCTACTATCCCTTGTGCCTTCCCTATAATCCACTCACAATGTTAGAAACAGATCCTTTAATAAATCCATATTCAAATGATCAAATTTGAACATGCACTCTGGTCCTGGCTAGGACCTTGAGTTATTTGTCAGCACAGAGCCCAGGGTGGGATTCGAACCATGAGATCATGACCTGAGCTGAGATCAAGAGCCAGACACTTGACTGACGGAGACACCCAGGTACCCCAGGGCTAGGACACTGAAGTATAATGATACTTTGTTAAATCTACTTAGCTAGTATTAAGATACTGAATATCCAAAAGAGATCTTGCAATTTTAGATATGTAGGAATTAGCATGAAAAGATTGCCTTTCCAGAAAAAAGAAAATAAAGTATTTAACTACTGTAGTGGGGATGCCAAGTTATTTTAAAGTTTTCTGAAGAGAAGCCTAAAAAAGAAACTGTGCGGGCAAAGCGATTAAGATGATTATGCTTTTGTGTCTTGATAACATACCTTGTGGTTAAAGTACAGAGCATTGGTTGCTATTTCAGTTATATAACTATTACATATAGGTTGACTTCTCAAACATATTCTTGGTGGGGGGGACTCCACGGAGATCTAGAGTTTGAGAAATCCATCATAGTGAATGAAGGCATTATATGCAGCAGTCTAGCAATCGGGCTCTGGAATCAGAGAGCTTCAGGTGTGAGTCTCAGATCAGCCACCACGGATATTTTCTCTGAGGCTCAGCTTCACATACATAAAGTGGGGATAATTTTTCTCATCCCATTTAACTTACAACCTTGTTTGAAAGATGATCGGACTCTGCCTTAAATCATTTTTCGAATGGGTATTTTTTCCTACAGAATACATGAAATATTCATTGTATAATCATGTTGAAACCTTCTGATATTCTCAGAATAACTATAGGACAATGTAGAGAACACTTGAAAACCCATAAGAACATCAAAGAACAATAAGGATTACATTGATTCTAAATCTGAGGCAATTTATCTACCCTTATCAATGATACGTAAATTATACCAAATTCACGTTTCCCAACATATTCAATCTGAATAGATTTTAGATATTTTCTGTAAGTACAATATCTCATTATTGCTCCCCGGCCCCCATCTCACCAATGTTTTGTGTTCAAGAACTTTTTTATTGAATGTTTTTAAACTCCTAGGGGCAATGATCTGTTCAGTACCTTTTTTGAAATTTAAATTCTTAAGACTGTATTTGAAGGTTATGTTCCTCCCCTCCCTTGTGTTCTTTTCTTTTTTCTTGACTAGAATCAGTTCTTATCACACCATGATATTGATAATCCTTAATAGGTTAAATCAATCAATACTAGAGGGACACCATTTTTCCAGTTGATAATCCTCAGCATTAGCTTTTTACAACCAGCTCTTTCCTTATCTTTTCCCTTCCTCCCTCTCTGCTTAGATTGTAGATGTATCCTGAAGTCTGTGTACAAACACAGGCCCTTCTAATTACTACCCTGTGTGTCCTAGGTGAAGTTATAGAACTCCTCTGAAACTCACTTTTCCCCTTGGGAGGCTCATTTCTCAAATAAAGGCCTCCACATTTTCTCAACAAGCAGATAATACATACTTCATAAATTGTTAGGAAAAGGAAATAAAATGATATTTGTAGAGTACTTAGCAGGGGGCCTAGGACAGGGGGCATGTGACAATTGGTCGCCACTATCGCTGTTGCTTTAATAATTATGAACACTTTTTCTGATATATTGGTTTTTGTTCATCATCTTTTAATGTTTTTGAATACTTTTACTGTTTGCACTGAAACATGCATTTCAATAGGTTAACCTTATATGGAGTATCTCCAAGTATAAATAATATGTAAGTTTAAAAATAAAAAAAGAATAATGTTCTTAATAAAACCTGGGCTAATAATATCATTTTAAACTAGCTATGAAGTTTCTGTTTATGTCTTAACATTAATTTGAGGTTTTTCAGATACCAGAAAACCAGAGCTCTGGTGAAAATTTCTCAGTTTCCCACCAGATCCTATTCAATGATGAGAATGTCAGTGACATGCAGAATGTCTCAATGATTGACAAAGTGCTGGCCAAAGTGGGGAAGAAACAGTGGGCAAGATTTTTTTTAATTACCCGAAAGCCTGTACATATTCAACTTTTCTCCAGATAATGAAAACCTTATAAATGAGATTAACAATGAGAAGATCAAGTGGAAAATTCTTGATAGAATATACTAGATTGAGAATGTTTATGACTAATATTTTTGCTACAAGAAACTGAGACCTCTATGATAAAAAAAGAAAGAAAAAATATTTTTAATTCCTCATATAGAAGCTCCATTGTACTACCTAAAAAGTAGTCGATAGTAAATGTAAAACTTTTCTCTTAAAATATATTTTCTTTTTTTATTTTAAAATATTTGTTTTAATGTTTATTTATTTTTGAGAGAGAGACAGAGACAGAGTGAGAGTAGGGGAGGGGCAGAGAGAGAGAGAGGGGGACACAGAATCCAAAACAGACTCCAGGCTCTGAGCTGTCAGCACAGAGTCTGATGTGGGCCTCAAACTCACGAGCCATGAGATCATGACCTGAGCGGAAGTCAGACACTTAACTGACTGAGCCACCCAGGAGCCCCTTTAAAATATATTTTCAAAAGACAAAAGAAAAAGCTAACCAGATTCCTTATTTTAATAATAAAATGTGATCATTCCAGAACTAGCCTCCACAGTCCTCAATTTATTATCTCCTACTTGATTTTTCCTTTGGTAAGAAAGGTAATAGTTGTTTTAGTTTGAGCCAGAATTAAAATAATTCAATAGGCTTTAAAATCCTATTCCTTAGAGATGAGAAAGTATTTTAACGTAGGGTGGGAAAAGCTCAGTACCACCATTCAATACTGTACTTAATCCTGGGGTGTCCTAGAGTCAGCTTGCACAAACTAACGAGAGCCAAGTTTTTGCACATCTCTTCCCAATTTTGTATTCAGTGAGACCATATTGGTAGCTCTAACTGGCCATGATAGAGGTATGGAAGTGTTTCTACTACAGAAGTCAGCAAAGGAAAAAGAGCTACAAATTAGAGTTTGTTTGTTTGTTGAAAGCCAATGATTAAACTTTTACTAGCATACTGCTAACCTAATTCTTTGGGTACTATTAACTTGCATCTCTGTGAGTAAAGGGACCTCGTTTATCTTATTAACTGTTGTATCTCTAGGCATCAAAATTTGTTTAGGAATGACTGAACAGAATGTCCACACAATGTATACAATTATAAAATATATTTTTGATTTATAAATTCTTGAATGAAATTCAACTTATTTGTATATCTAAAGACTTCAATGGATGAAATACACCCCAAATATTCCCTTACAGAAGAAACCAAGGCTTACATTTGCTTAACTTGCTCAAGAACCATTAGTTAATGGCAGAACTAGCATGAGAATTCCTTTCTCTCCATATCCTTTAGTATTCTTTTTATGAAAACACACTACCTATTTGGAGTTAGACTTAAATTACATATGCAAATGTATGTAGGCCATGCAAATTAGAGCATCTTTTAAAGAACTATGCAACTATTGCAATGATCAATAAAAACAAAATCAGTCGCCTCAAAATGAATGAATACTCCAGAAAAATACTAATAAGAGCATGTGAATTTTTAAGACATTGACCAAGATAAAATTCTATTTCATTTGCCAAGTGCTTTCTTTCCATTGGTACTCTCAGCTGTTAGAGAGTGTCAGTAGAAACAGAGAGGTTAGTGTAAAGAGAGACATTATGTTAATGATGTACTTAAAAGAGGAGGTACAGAAACTCTCCTTTAAACATGAAAAACAAGCAAGGCATGCAACACTGTGCATAATTGTTCTAAATTCTGCACACCAATAGCACAGCAAGGGAAAAGGCATGCCAACAAAGCAGGCACTAAAATAATACAAAACTCTAATGCAAAGACAGTAGACGCTACAAAGATCTTGACAGACAAAGCAAACCACTCTAGAATTCCCACAAGGTAATATGACATAGATGATCTGTATCAAATATCTTAAAGAAATGAGATTAAGAAAGCAACATCTCCTGAGGTCATTAAAAAGCAGAATGTACAGTCTGGGGCTGGTATAGTTCCTAGAAGCTCAAATATGATAAGGCTAATTAAATAAAAGCATTTGCTAGCCTCAAGATTTGCAAAAGAACTAGATTTATTGGATCCTTAGTCCTTTGACTCTGAGAATATAAAGCCCCAGGATTAAACAAAGTGAAGATAAGATATCACAAGGGACACATCCTATTCCCCAAGCTTTCATAGACTTCTTACACCATGTATTTCAAAATTTTCACATTATAGGAATATTTAAAATTTTGCCAAAGTCTATGATTAAGCAAATCTATTCCAGAGAATGAAAACTGAAGTACTGGTTTAAATGTTTAAGCAAGTAACTACATATAATTTCAGTAACATAAAGCTAAGTAATTGACCCACCCCACTTTAAAACAGATAAATGGTAATAATCTAAGACTTAATTCTCATATAACCATATGAGATAGGTACCAATATTAGCCTAAGTTCAGAGAAGATAGTAAGTCAATTGCCAGTATCATACAGCTAGTAAGTTGTGGAAGTAAAATTTGAAATCAAGTAGTCTGCCTTCAGAGGCTGCACTTCTAACAATTGTATTCTCCTATCTTATCATCGGTTTGTTGGGAGTATAGAAGGCTCAGAATTACATTTTACTCAACAAATTTGAAATGAATGAAGGGCACTGCCTCTTACCAAATTGCATTGACTAAAGGTGCAATATAATAACTATATGCCTTTGTTCCATAAGCATATAGCAAATCTTTTGCTCAGGTCAGCATAGCATGGCCACTTAAGAAAAATGATCTAAAAATGGGAACGTTAGAAGCAAAAGATTGTCAACATGTATTAAAATATTTTATGCAAAAACCACAATCTCAAAGCTTCATGTATGCTAATTATTTTGGGTTTTTGAAATTTAGAGCTAATAATCAGAGATGTTTCCGTTCCATCTTTGATCTTTGTTCTCCAAAATAAGCAAGGACTTAAAAAACTGTCTCCTTGAGGGGCTAGGATTCTGTTTCTTCAGCACTTATGAGCAAATATTAATTTCACTTTACAAGGAGAAACCTTTAAATATTGTATGAAATTTAAATTGAATCCAAGAAAGCAATTCCCTTGAGAACACATTGTTTATATTTAGGAACTGGTATTTTAAGGTGTCTGCTTCAAGAGTACAAAAAACAACAACAACAAAAAAGAGGAAATTCAAAGAACAGAGACACTCACCCTAGTTTTGGCATCGATCTGACCACCACGATCCAGTAAGAGCTTCACCATGTTTGTGTTTCCCCTTTTGGAAGCCACATGCAGAGGAGTGATTCCATTCTACACCATGGAAAGACCAAACAAGAGCATGTTGGGTATGACAGGGCATGATGGTGAAGACTTTGTGTTAAAGGGCACAAAGAAGGTTGTGACCCATGTGGTAATTTGATTCCAGGTTTCTAAAGTTTCATGTCTTTGATTTTTAAGGAACAAAAAAGCACACAAGCCACACAGCCCTATAGTTAGAGAATGAAAGTGGAATGAAGCTGGAGAAGTAAGTTAGTCCATAGCTACAACATAGGTATCGAATGTACACATTACATTGTACACATTGTCAAGAGACAGAGATAGCACTTTTGCATAATAAACAAAATTTCAGATTCTACTTAGGACAGAGCTCTAGTCCAAATTCTATCGCTCTTTCTATGGTATCCATGCCCTTAAAGATTCTGAGATCTTAAAGTTTCCTAGGTGTAAAAATAGGATGCAAATATACATATTCAATAACCATTAGAAAAATGATTCTTAAAAACATCTTCTGAATAATTCAGTTTGAAAAACAACTTGGAAACAACTTGACACAGCTTCAGTACAAAAGACTTCTCAGGACCAAAAACACCATATAAATGAATTATAATTATTTATTTTATTGGCTATCATATATCATCATTATGGTAAGAATATGTACCTGATTTTTTATATGTTGTAATTTTGCAAAAATTCAATCTTGCATTTACTGATTCATATTAAGTACACTGAGTTTTGTAATTATCATGTAAGTGAATTCTTTCCAGTGAAAGTACACCATTAAGCATATAATGCAGTGTGATGTCTTGTTATGTATTTTAGTTAGACTCCTTACATGAGCAAATTCTCAATTCACTAAAAACATTTTTCTGTCAAACTGTGTGTCCTATAATCATCATAACACTATATAAATGTTCTTATATATTTGATAATTAATGTTTTAACAGTTTAATTATTTATTGACTTGAAGCTACTCATTCATGATTCATGGAGTGATCTTTAAATATGACTACTCACACTGATGTCAGAACTAATATCCTCCTTAACTACTACAAATGCTTTGTGTGCCTGTGAATTTACATATTCTTATTTTTCATTTATTGGCTCATGATGACGTCTTGTAATTTGAAGAAAAAAAAATGAAAAATCTAATACATCCAGCACAGATCCAGTCAAGAAAAAAACACAAATCTTTATTGTTATTTATTTTTACTTCAATAAAATGCTCATTAATGCCATCTAAAATGAGAAACTATTTTAAACCATACCCTCGCTGTGAAGTCCACAGCAGCTCCCCGGTTTAGAAGAAGAGTTGCCACGTTGACATTTCCATAGTGGGCGGCAATGTGCAAAGGGGTAAAACCACTCTATGGAAAGCAAAGAAAATAACAGTCAGTAAATCATTTCAGCTCCACATGTTATAGTCCTTGGATTAGTGAAGAAAATCACATGTAATTATCTACATAATACGTGAGCAATACAATTAAGATAATAAATGCTTTAATAAAGCTCTTTAAATTTTAGTATTACAAGGTAGTAAATAACTAAGTCTATAAGCAGGTAAATAAATACCCTATATTTCTTGGCAACATTATTTGTAATTAGCTTCATGTTTATCTGTTTATGAGATTTGTTGTTTATACAAAACCATGTTTCTTGAATTGGTTAAGCTTTAGAGAAAAACAGAATATGATTAAACAACATAAGATTTCAGCCATAGGATTCACATGATTATGAATTTAAAAAACTTTCTTCAGAGAAAGACACAAAACTATACTTTTGTTTAGTTTGGTGCTTTTTGATTAAAAAAAAAAAAGAAACCACCATCGGCTGGTATTGTAACTTCGGAACTATGAAATACTGTGAGAAACTTACAGAGGGTGTACAGTTCATTCCACGTATTTACATATCATGATATTTCTGTCTTCTAATACCTATGTTTAGTGAGACTATGCTGTTATAATGAAAAAGTTAAAAAACAAAAATTAAATAATATACCTGGCATCAATGTAAATATAAAGAAAAAAATTTAGCTGAACACAATTTTCAATGTTTAGTTAAACCCAGTTTTATCAATAAAATTGATATAAAATAATAAGCAAGTTAAATCAATTGTATGGGCATTAGAGAACTGCTTACTCTCAATGTTTTTAAAAATATTTATTTACTTTTGAGAGAGAGAGAGCATGAGCGAGGGAGGGGCAGAGAGAGAGGGAGAGATAGCGTCCAAAGCAGGTACTGGGCTCTCAGCGTAGAGCCCGCTGAGGGGCTTGAACTCACGAACCACAAAACCATGACCTGAGTGGAAGTCAGATGCTTAACCAAGTGCATTCCTACTCTCAGAATATTTAAAAAATGAGTCTGAAAATCTTCATGGAAGAAAAGTATACTTCCATTCATTCCTTTTTCTGATGAAATTTAGTTAGAAATTTTTGCCATTTTCACAATAGAAGCATATTTACTCTTTTGTTACTAAAATACACAAAAACTTATTATCCTTGCTCTCCATAATTGCATAATTTTCATTACTCAATAAAAGATGAGAGGAACAATAAAGACAGTTCCTATAGAATTGGATATCAAACCCTGCAGCTTATTTTGTATCATTATTTTGTATCATTCCCTTTTATTTGACACAAAATTTGATGTATATAATATTGTCTTTAAGAATATCTGAATCACAACCATTATTTTCTATTCAGTTGATAGTTTTTATTGACTTTGTTTTTTAAACAGACTAAATAAGCATTCATATATCTTAGGTATGGAAATTCTTCTGTGCTATCCCAACTAAATTAGCTGTAAATTATTTCTGACTATAGAGAAACAAGACACAAAATAATAATAGTAACTATCAATCTAAATCACACACTTGTGGTAATGATATTTTTGTGTCTACAGGATGCCAAATACTCACGTCAAAATGGAGGGAAACATCAGTCTACAACCTGGCTGTTATTTTATAAAACGTCAAATTTTTATATTTTGGGATATAATTGACTGGAAGCTTTTCATTTGTATCTAGATAGTTCCTGTCACCCAGACATATCCTGAATCTAAGGCTATCATTTAAGTTACAATTTAATTTCAGGAAAAGAATGTAGTGATTGCTGGTGAATCATTTTCAAATTATTTTTCGGATTTGCAAAAATAAACCAATTTATTGTCTGACACGGCCTCATCAACAATCTATGATGATGTTTCAGACTGTGACTCTTAAATCGACATGCGGCTCCTACAAGCCCCTCCGAGAGACTCTTGCCTGGTTACTAGGGAGGTAGGAAGCTCAGTTCACTTTTCTACAGGGGAATCAATGGAAGGGCTCCCCTCTTTGTTTCTCTATTGTCCTCAAAGAAATATTTCTAACTCAGTATGAATCTTCCCAAACTGCTAATTTCAATACAATGTTAACAGCCAAAATTGCTTTCAAAAATGTCTCTTAAACAACCATGAAAATTTCACCTAAAAATTAAAATTATTAAAATCAGCAATGAAAGTATCAATTTATAGGTTTCGAATCTTGAAAGATTTCACCAAGTAATTGGGGCTTTTTTTTTTTTTTTAATCTATGACCTAAGTTCCATGCACAGATATGGAACAAAAGGAATAATATGACTAATTCAAATATATTCATATCTCAATAGGTAAATTTGTTAACAAACAAGATTTTAATTTTAGAAATACACTACTCTAAGTAAATACTAAATGAATGTTCAGAACCTCTCTAGGTCCACAGCCCAGTGATCATGAGATGTTAGTCTATGAGACTCCCCTCCTCAACAAAGCGAAAATCAATCTACACAGTCATTTACCTCTGCATATTGGTTACTTTTTATAGTATACTTTCAACAATAGAAGGCATCTCAGTAGCAATGGTCAAGGACACACACACACACACACACACACACACACTACTGAGAGGCTCCTGAATTGAATGTTCTTGGTGATCAATGTGATTTACTTTGGTATGTGGAAAATAGATAATTTCATGTCAAGTACTGTTAAGACTTAGCAAGATAAAAGCAAATGCTTTGGTCATAATATACTCAATATCACTATTGATTATATGCAATGTGGTTTGAAACACACAGGAAGTACAGGGCAACTGCAATGAGATACGAGGATAAAACAGTTGCAAAGAAACCCCCTTAAATTTCACTCTGCTAAACTGTAAGCAGAGACACTTCATTAAGAGAAGGTCATATCTCTGACTGGCAAAAAATTAACAGTAAAGGCAGCTCAGTAAAATACATAATAAGGAAGAGTTTTGTTTCATGCTCTACCCTAGTAAGCTATTTAAATAGTTTCACTGATTTAAAAAAGCTTCAAATACATGTTACATCAAAATGTTTGGATTATTCATTTGCCTTAATTACAGGGAAAGTTTTTAAGATTAATTTCCTAATAATGGAAATTCCAATCATTAGTATGAATTAGTGAGCATTTATTCTAACTGGGGAAAAAACCAAAATAAATAAAAACAAGGTATATTTTGTATAACCACAATACTGTACCTCGGTCGTCCTATTCACCATCATCTGAAGCAGTGTTGTGTGGGAAGAAGAGGGAAGATATTACACAGTGCAAAATTAAGTAAACGGTCAATCTGCTCACTGCAACTGGATACACAGTTCTCACATGCCAAAATATATTCTACTGAGGAAAGATATCCATAACACCATATATACAATACGATTTTACCTTTCTCATTCCATTTCTATTTTTTTAGACTATACATAGAATAAGTAAGCAGATTCCTAAAAAGCCGAACCTCATCTTTAAGAGAAAATTATCTTAAATTTTGTTGTTCTTATACCCAACAGACAGTCCCCTTCATTCTGAAATACCTCTGACGGTAATTTATCTCATGATGACCGGAAGTAATTTTGCATTATCACCATGGCCTACTTCTTTATCATCCCCCAGGAGGAAGCTGGCAGCCGGAGAGTTCCTCTCCACAAATGTGTTCAGCTTTTACCTTGGATTGTACGTCAGCGTTGTGATCGTTCTGAAGCAGGAGTGCGGCAGATTTGGTGTCATCTTTCCTAGCTGCAATATGCAGGGCAGGCAGCCTCACTTTCCCTTTGGTGTCATTCTCCAAAAGGATGGCCACCGCCTGGTTGTGTCCTTGCTGGAGCGCCACAGCCAGTGGCGTAAAGCCATCCTAGCAAAACAGAAGGAAAACCCCTCGATTAACTTTTGGAAGCATGGGATTCAACTCTAAGCCCTGCCCATAATGTTTAAAATAAGAATTGTGATGGAGAAGAAGAGCAAAGGGATTAAATATTACTGGGAAGATTAAAGCAGATGATCATCCGTCGTTTGCCATACTATGGACTGGCTTCATCAGATTGTTTTCCTAGCTTCTGTTCTACATATTTTGAAAAACATCTGCATTCCCTAACAAAGCATACTGAACATAAGATGCACTTAAATGTATGCTTAGAATGGGAAAATAAAAATTGAACTAATGTTAAGTAATACCAGCGTATAGAAAGGAAAAAGTGGGAAGGGTTGGATTCATGAAGACCAAGTCTGACTGAGAATCAAAGATACGGTAGCTAAGAAAGGGAAATAAATTATGTAATTAAATGTCTCTGTATTGATTGGGGGGAACAATAATAACTATCAATGGAATGGCCTGTTACAAGTTAGTTTGGCAAGTTTGGGACATAACGTAACTTAAAACTTTTTGATAAATAAGGCTAGCCCATTAATTTTGTACTTCATTGAATTTTCTGTTACTTAGATCATTTAGATATGATGTGCTAGGTAAGGAAAAAACAGATTTTTAATTCTAAACTTGTCAAACAGTAAAAAATAAAACAATGGCACAGATCATCAAAGTTAAAGGAGTTTTAGGGGTAGATGGATAACAATGCCTGAAAATTGGGAAAGCAAGTTTTTTCTCTAGAAACAGGTATGCAGCTCATGGAAAGGTGACAAATAGCAAAAAATATATATAGTATGCTCTGTGTATTCCAACACCTCCCTTACTCCACAAAAGCTTAAAAACAAGTCTCAGTTAGAAGTTTCCATGCATAGAAGAGATGAGGACAATACAATCATATATTAATGATTACATTTTAGAGACAACAACAATTTAACATAATCTAACTATTCGATTTGACAACTTTGACAAAGTTTCAATGACAACTTTTTAAAACCGTAGGCTTTTGAGAAAAAAAAATGATTTCCTATCGCACTACCACAAAAAGACTTGAGTTTGTTTTCATAAGAATTGAATTATAAATAAACACATTACTTAATAGAATGGAAGACATGTAGCACTGTCAAATGAAAAATAGTAGCCTAAAAATGAGCAAATCAGAGGACTCTAGATGCTGGTGAGGATGTGGAGAAATGGGTACCCTCCTACACTGATGGTGGGAATGCAAACTGGTGCAGCCCCTCTGGAGAACAGTGTGGAGGTTCCTCAAAAAATTAACAGTAGAACTCCCCTATGACCAAGCAATAGCACTGCTAGGAATTTACCCAAGGGATACTGGAGTGCTGATGCATAGGGGCATGTGTACCCCAATGTTCATAGCAGCACTCTTAACAATAGCCAAAACATGGAAAGAGCCTAAGTGTTCATCAACAGACGAATGGATCAAGAAGATGTGGTTTATCTATACAATGGAATCCTACATGGCAATGAGAAACAATGAAATCTGGCCATGTGTAGCAACATGGATGGATCTTGAGGGTATTATGCTGAGCGAAATAAGTCAGGCAGAGAAGGACAGCTACCATATGTTTGCACTTATAGGTGGATTAGGAAGAATTTAATGGAGGACCATGGAGGAGAAGAAGGGGGATAATAGGGGGTAGAGGGAGGGAGGCAAACCATGAGAGACTCTTGAATGTTGAGAACAAACTGAGGACTGATGGGTATGGGGGGGAGGGGAAGGAGGGTGATGGGCATGGAGGAGGGCACTTGTGGAGATGAGCACTAGGTTTTATATGGAAACCAACTTGACAATAAGCTATTTTTAAAAAAGACCAATAAAAAGACAAATAGTAGCCTAAATCTAGAACTTTGGCACAAATGAAGTACACTGTGCAGAAAGAAAGAACAGGCTCATTATCATATGCATATCTGATCATCCCCTGCAACACTGTGATAGTTTATATTAAAAGAGTATGTGGGTGCCTGGGTGGCTCAGTCAGTTAAGCCTCTGACTTCGGCTCAGGTCATGATCTTGCAATTCGTGGGTTCGAGGCCCATGTTGGGCTCTGGGCTGACAGCCAGCTCAGAGCCTGGAGCCTGTTTCGGATTCTGTGTCTCCCTTTCTTTCTGACCCTCCTCTGCTCACTTGCTCTCGTTCTCTCTCTCTCTCTCTCTCTCAGAAATAAGTAAAACATTAAAAAAAATTAAAAGAGTATGAACTTTGTTTTTTCTTAGAGACAAGGCATTTGCTGACAATACAGAACCTAATTAAAAAGTTTTTAGCCTTCAACTTTGGTTACGTTCAGGAAGCAGGAGAGTAAAAAGTTGTAAAAATGGTACTGAAGGGACAGATAATTCCTCTCAAAGAATTTAACTTTGGATGTCTACCACATGGATTTCATTCTAATCTACACTTCATGAGGGAGGGATGAATATCTGAAATGATTTTTTCAAGTGCCTCAACTAACTCTATGAAAAAGGAAACCATATTAAGTATCACTAGCTTCATTTTTCATTATGTATTTACCAATGCTATTGCTATAATTATGGGAAATTTCAAATATTTAAAGATTTATTTTCAAACATGAGTTTCATGGAAATATTGAATGGCCTCATTGTCATCTCATTTTTAAAGCGGTCACAATTCTTGATTAGTAATTAATTTTTACAAATTAGGGCTACTATTGGGTTCAGAGAAAATGTCTTCTTTAGGCATATTCACACATGTGCTGGTGAGACTGTAGATGGTATCTGCAATACAACATCAAATATCAAACAGTAGTCAGCCCTACAGCCCTGTAAAGATGGCAGCTTTTACAAAATGATAGACTAAAAGAGGATGTGCAGAGGTTTGTCCATATGTGTGTTACTTGATAATCATTAGGGCCAGCAGGGGGGGATGAATCAACTAAGTTTATATGTGTCCAATCAGGAAAAAATTAATTTTAGTTATTTAAGTGATTAGAAAAAATGAAACAACAAGCATATACATGTCTAAGCTAAGATTCAAAACTTCATACGATTCACTGGCAAAAGCTGAATTTTTGTGTAGAAGTCAGAGAGGGTTTTAATTTTCTTGAGAATCACAATATAACATGGCCTCTGGTGATGCAGTGTACAAAAAGAGATAGTTTTGGAACCAGACTGAAATGCCACAGAGATCTAGACCAAAGAAGCCTTGAGACCACTAAGAATAGCAGCAAGGTGAACTTCTCCAAACCATACACTAGAAATCATAAATCTATCTGGTGACTAGAAGAACTCTGTAGTGTGAAGGTTTCTTTGGGTAACTGATTCTGCATTCAGGAAAATAAAATAAAACAAACACAACTTTCCTTATGTTGGTACACTTTTCAGTTGTCCTGATATAGAGGTAGAGTCTCACATAGTTACTCAAGATTTGCCTAAAGATATTCATATGCTACTCATTGACATACTTAATGTCTCAGGAAAAAAAGATGGCCCCAAATCATAAAAGTCACACTTTACCCACATTGTAAGAGTGTAAAATCTGTGTGCTAAGTAAAAAATTTGAAATCATTTTACATTGGGCAGTTGTGTTTTCCAGTCATAAGCGAGTAAGAAACATGGCCCCATTAATAGTGATTTCTTGGGATTTTCTTTTAAATAATGAGAATAAGCTGTCAGAAAGTTATCGCAATTGGCTCTATACAAAGTTTTCTGCCAAAGGGATTGGAAATGGATTTAATAGATTATGATGATCTCTTCACCCCAGCATAGAATAGAAGGGAATTCATGTTTATTTCACTTAAATTGTTCAGAAAGGGAGTCCTATTAGACATTACAAATTACCAACTTAGTTTCTGGGGGACAAGCATCTATCAGTCATCTTTCTCTCTAAGCCAGGGGTTTTAAAGTTTTATCAGTGGAGGCACAGAATATGAGAAAGGAAAAACACAGCCTGCATAATCTGGTTGAAAGGGATGAGGAGTGGCATGTTTCGGTGGAACTTTTTCCATTCTCTTCTGTGTCACTCACTTCCAAGCTTCTGGTGGCCCCGTGAAGCACCACCTCACAGCAGTGGTTTGGAGATAGTTTCTCCAAACTAAAGGGTTGCTGGAGCATCACTTAAAAGTCACAGTTCTAAGCAACCATTGAACTTGCTTCTTAACCTCCTTAAGCAAAAATGAGAAGGAAGGGGTGCCTGGGTGGCTCAGTCGGTTAAGTGTCTGACTTCAGCTCAGGTCACGATCTCACAGTTCATGGGTTCGAGCCCTGCATCAGGCTTTGTGCTGACAGCTAACTCAGAGCCTGGAGCCTGTCTTTGGATTCTGTGTCTCCCTCTCTCTCTGACCCTCCTCTGCTCATGCTGTCTCTATCTCTCTCTCAAAATTAAATAAAACATTTAAAAAAATGAGGAGCAAAATAACAAAGCCAGTCTGTGTCTTGGAGGACATGCATAGGAAAAGGAAAGCGATGTTCTAAATTGGCCCACTCTAATCCCTTCTTATGTCTAGATGTCCTGAATGTTTTGACAGTGACATGACTCTGAAGATTGTATTTAGTTGATGCTATAACCATAGTCATACAACTACATGCCATAATTTGTGCTTCAGAAAATGTGAACGACTTTTTTCATCACATATCCCTTATAAAATTATGTCAACACAAATACCTAGGAATAATTTCTTTTTTTTTGACCCCAAAAGAAAACATATTTATTCTTTCATTTCAGTCACCACAAATGTCTCATTAACAACATAAACCCATCAACCTATGAATAATTTCTGATCATTAAAGAATTGAATTAGATCCTAACAGATAGAATATTGATGAAAAAGGATTGACAGAATTAATTGTAATCTAATTTTAGAATAGTATAAAAGCCCCCAAAACCTAGAGAATGGCAAATTGATGGAAGCATGAGTTCATATAAGAATAAACTGACATGAATCCCAAATCAAGGCATAAACTCATTCCACTGTGTGCCCTGGCTCATTTGTTCATGGCTGCTGTTGTACATTATAAAAGTAACATGAACATTCCTAGCATATTTTAAACAAGGTAATGGAGATCTTTTGCAGCTGGATGAAAAGAATATGGACATTAAGATAAAAGATTTTGAACTCTGGGTTGACAGTCTTACCTCAGTAGCAGTGCTCTGATTAGCTCCATTTTCGAGCAAATATTTTACAACATCAATGTGGTTCTCCTGGGCAGCCATGTATAAAGGAGTGAAGCCATTCTGAGGACAAACAATAAAAAAGACATCTTTAATCATTTGTAGAGTTTAAATCAGGAAAGAATATCAGAAAAGGAAAGAGAGAATACTATGAAATAAACTTTTGAAATGATGATACCTATAACATACCTTCACAATGTAGTATACATATATTTACTATTATAAAACTAGCTATAATCAAAGTGAACCAATTCCCACACACAATTCCTAGAAGAATGAGGACAAAGTGATACCACATTTCCTATCTTCATTTCAGTTCCAGAGATTTACATTTCCCATTACCTACCACTGTTAAAATTAAAGATATTTAGGATCTTAATATAATCCTATGACATAAATATAAATTCTCACTATATGTAGTATATTTATAAAATAATATTCACATAATATCTTCTGTACTTTTTTATTAAAAATTTTTAATGTTTATTTATTTTAGAGAGAGAGAGACAGAGCATGAGTTGGGGAGGGGCAGAGAGAGGGAGACACAGGACCCGAAGCAGGTTCCAGGCTCTGAGCTGTCAGCACAGAGCCCAATGCAGGGCTCGAACCCATCAACCATGAGACCATGATCTGAGCTGAAGTCGGATATTCAATGAACTGAACCACCTAGGTGCCCCTCTTCTATACATTTTTTTAAAAAATTATTGATTTATTTATGAGAGAGAGAGAGAGAGCATGATAGAATCTCAAGCAGGCTCCACATTGCCAGGGCAGAGCCCAATACAAGGGTCGAACTAACAAACAGTGAGATCATGACCTGAGCTAAAATCAAGAGTTTGAAGCTTAACCATCTCAGCCACTCAGGCATCCATATCTTTTGTACTTATTAATTCATAAACTTTAAACAGGCCACCATTATCTTGAATGTATGCAGTTTAGTTAGCACCTTTATAGGTATAAATTGTTACTCATTCCAGAATAGGCGAGGTGTGATTGCAAATCTGATTGAAAGGGCTTTAAAAAAATCTAAATTTCAGTATTCTGATTAAAGTAATATGGCTTATACTGAACATCTTTATATTATTTTAAAAGTGATTCTGAAATTCTATCATTCATTAATTCCCATATTCATGTATTCAGTTATTTACTAAAATCCAGGCACTGGTAGCTGGGACATCACTGGGATACAGTGATAAACAAGACCGACATCTGCCTTCAAGAAGCATATACTGCAGTAATATTATAAAATTATTATATAATCACAGTTAAAAAGAATCACTGAAATTGTATAACTTGAGTTTAAAATTAAGTTTAAATTGGCAAATTTTCTTTTTGCCAGATCCTTTGCAATAGGCAACACCTCATTTAAAAAAAAAACTTTATAAAAAACAGAAAACATGGGATAATTCATAAACTCTAAAGTCTAGCAATTCTCTCAAAACAATGTTAGAGTCTTAAGCATTGTTGATTTCCTTAAAAATTCTATGCACTAATGAGAATAAGCAAAAACATAGATCAGACTTCAGGGATTTTCAAAAACGTTAAAGGAGAATAAAATGACTGTTTTGAAAAATTCTTTTATATGCATTGTTTAAGTGTGGAAACACTATTTAAGATGGCCAAGATCTGGCAAAAAATAAAATTACAGAATATAGAAGTAGAACAAGGAAAGAAATTTTAAATTTGATTATAAAAGAAAATCTGCCGGCTTCAAAGGAGGAAGAAAATTTTAAACTAAGAAATATTGTAAAAGGAATGAATTGACAATTTTGTAGGATTCAGGAATAGCTTGCTAGTTGGATAGCATATTTTTTTAAAAACACAGCAAACAGGTGAAATTTGGGTATTTTAAGAACACTGAAGAGGTGGCGGAAGGACGGAATTAGAGATTCAAAGGAAGGGAAAGCCAGTGAGGATGGTTAAAAACAATGAGTGGGTGTGGAATGGGGTTCTGTCATGACAAGTAAAAGGCAGGATGCAAAAAAAAAAAAGAACTTTAAATAGAGTAAAACACTTTGCTTACATGTTTTCCTGTGACAGAACCTTGGATATAGATCTGGAGAAAGGGAGATAGACCACGGTTGACGGATCAATAGGGAAAAGAAATGTATCATTCTTAGCCTCCTACCTTGGGTCCTGGGCTTTAGAGGGGCCTTCTCTATCTGAGCAGGGTAGGGAATCCAGAGGCCCAAGGGACATGTCCACCCTGACTCTGCAGCTCTACAGCTTCCAGACCACATATTAGGCATGCAGTAACCCAGAATCCTTGCCAATATGGACCCCAGCGTGGTTCCATTGCTTGCTCAGACTTCTTTGGGTTCATTCTCCAAAAGGTCTGCTGCCATGCTGCACACCATGTGACAGACTGACTAATGGCCCCCAAATAGGTCCTCACCCTAATTCCTGGAAGTTGTAGATGTTACCTTCTATGGCAAAAGGAACTTCATAGGTGTGATTAAGTTAAGGATCTTGAGGTGGGGAGACTATCCTGGATTGTCCAGCTGGGTGTAATATAATAACAGGGTTTTTATAAGAAGGAGGCAGGAGGTCAGAAGGGAGAAAAGAAAGACACCATACTGCTGGCTTTGAAAATGGAAGAAGGGGACATGATCCGAAGAGATTTTTCCTTAGAGACTCCAGAAAGAACCAGCCGTGGAAGCACCCTGCTTTTCGTCCTAAACCTAATTTCAGACTTCTAAAATTATAAAATAACAAACATGTGTTATTTTAACACCCCAAATTTGGGGCACTTTGTTACAGCAGCAACAGGAATCTAATAGACACCCCAGGAGCTGTTTGCTAGGGAGGGTTAGAGTAGAGGAAGAGAGCTTGAATGTGCAGGTCAGGGTGTCCACACCTTTACCGTGATGCTCTGTGGGGTGGATGGACCCAGGGATGGGCCAGGAAGTGGAACCCGCTCTAGGCCAGGGTTTAGAATCACTACCCCCATTCCTAGCCACAACCCTGTGTGGAACTCCAAGGTTTCTGAGAAGTCTAAATTTGGACTTGTCATGTTGGTATAAGATGTATTTGTCAAGGTAGGAAGACAGGAGGTACTTATTTAACAGCTTGATATATAGCTTTTAATTTTAAAAAGTATATTGTAGGGGCACCTGGGTGGCTCAGTATGTTAGGTGTCTGACTCTTGATTTAGGCTCAGGTCGTAATCGCACAGTTCGTGAGATCAGGCCCCAAGTTGGGCTCTCCGCTGACAGCAAGGAGCATGCTTGCAATTCTCCCTCTCCCCCTCTCTCTTTCTGCCCCTCTGTCCACCCGTGCTTTCTGTCTCTCTCAAAATAAATAATAAACTAAAAAAAAGCGTATTGTAAGTGGGCCTCTTTCACACTCATGTCCTGGGCTCTGCAATTGTTGACAGTGAGCTAGTGGGAGAGAAAGAAAAGGGGGAAATATCGATATATAGTATATGGGGGAGGAGGTCAGGGCAGGGACAGACAAACATTCAGGATCTTGGTTACAGTACATCATGAATCCCATTTGTTCCTGGTGCCACCACCTCAGTACGCAAGGGATTTCAGCAGTGGAAGGGATGTAGCTATGAAGAACAACAGCAATAAAAATAATATATTGAACTTCTGCTATGCGCTATTCACTATGAAAGATGCTTTGGATGTCACCTCGAATTACTGTGATCATGTGTCTCTGTTTGCCTGGGACAGTCTAAGTTTATGTATAGTACTCTGGAGTAATTATTAATAGTGTCTCAGCTTCAATGATGCATTAAATGGCCTAATACTATCTCTAATACTTACAATATTGCTGCAACATCAGTACCGTCATATCCATGTTTTAAGTAAACTCTACACCCAATGTAGGGCTCAAACTCATGACCTCAAAATCAAGAGTCCCATGCTCCACCAACTGAGCCACCCGGGCACTCTTATTAACCCCATGTGAACTCAGGCAGCTGAGCCTGATACTTGGGTAACTTGGCCAAAATCTCACAGCCAATAAGTGAACCAAAAGTGACAGACAGAAACCAGTTATGAGTAGTTTTCTTCCTGATAAAAAAAAAAAGTTGGACTTGATCCTACAAATGTGTGGTCCCTTGCCTGGCTCTGTGACAGGCTGTCTTGCGGAAACTCGTAAGAATACCCAGGCACCACCCTGTCCCTGCTGAATTAGTCTCCATGTATGAAGCCAAAGCACCTGACATTTTTAAAAGCTCAATTTTTGAAATCCCCTGAAGAATATTGTTGTAGGCGATGCAGGACAAATGAATGGGGTTGGAGCAGGAAGGGCCATGCTCTCATCTGTGTTTCAGAGAGTCCACTCAGGTGAGCACTGAGTAGGCCAAACCCACTCTGGTTTGGGGGTGGTAGAAGACAAGAATGAAAGTAAGGGGTTAATTAGATTTTGTAGTATTTGCGATAGTATATTTAAAAGATGGAGGAAGCATGAGCCAAGACTACATCTTGGCTAGGCAATGGAGGGAGTTATTTATTGTTACCAAATATGTAAAGTAATAAAGGCAATAAAGATTTACTACAGGTCCTAAAGATGTGGAATATTATCCTTTCCTAATCTACTGATATTACTTAACAAGAAGTACTCTGCCAGAAAATGTGAAACATGCCTCTGGGTAATTGGGACAGGGCACGACAGCCTTTTAACAGTATTGTAAATTTTATAGGAAAGCTTTTATCTCTGCATATAAATAGGTGAATAACACAGGATTACTGGCCTGTGTTCATGCATCCAGATATTTTCCAATGTACTATGTCTCTATGCCTTTCTAAAACAGTCTGGCTGCATGTAGGTATAAAAGTATATGTGTTTTCTTCTTATTGGTATAAAAAAGTCTAGAGAGATCCATGACCTGGGCTCATACTGGATGGATGCTGACAAGCCCCAAATGATCAAGGGTTATAATAATTAACAGTGTGACCAATAGGTGTCTCTACCAACCAGTTATTAAATATTTTAACCTTATTCCTCCTCGTTCATGTACATTTATTCAATAAAAATGTGTTTGGTGACTCATTACTGCTAGGCACTGTGTTTAGCTTAGTGATTCAGAGATGAAAGGCAAAGTTCCTGTTAATTAGGAGCTCACAGACCAGAGGCTGAGATGAGCAAGTGAGGAAACTACTAGGTTACAGTTCAGTGAACACATATAGAATTAGTTTCTTAAAAGAAAAAAAAAAAAGGAGAGGGAGAGAGAAGTTACGTGAGGGATATAAAGAGAACACAGAAGAGCACAGAACTAAACTGGATAAGGAAAGTACATCTAAAGGAAGTCACTGGGAGTGACACTTGGTAGACACTGGGAATGATTTGGTTTGAACTGAATCACGAAAACTGAAGTTAGGCATAGAGACAGGAAAGGGATTTCAAACAGCGGAAACCCCATGAGAAAACACTGAACATCTAGGGATCTGCAAATAATTCAGTGTGACTAGTTTGGAGGGGGAGGCTGACATAGGCAGAAATCAGTTCCCATGTGTCATGCAAAGGAGTCTGAATTTTATTAGGAAGCCTTGGGAATCATGGTTTTAAACTGGGGTTTGGCACAATCACATTTCCATTTTAAAGAGATTAATTTGGGGCACTTGGGTGGCTCAGCGGGTTAAGCATCCAACTCTTGATTTTGAATCAGGTCGTGATCTCACAGTTTGTGAGTTGAAACCCTGCGTCTGTGGAGCCTGCTTGGGATTTTCTCTCTCCCCTTCTCTCTCTGCCCCTCCCCTGCTGGGGTGCACTCTCTCTCTCTCTTTCAGAATAAATAAACTTAAAAAGAGAGAAAGAGATTAATTTATCAGGATTGGTGAGGATGAATTGGTAAATGGCCAGATTATAGTCTGGAAAAGTAGTAATAAGGATTTTATAATAATCCAGCTGAGAAGTGAGGATAACGAACATTAATACGATTTTGATATTTTAAATTGTTATTTAGTATTTATGTATTTATATTCCATTTAATGATTAAAAGTGGTTTTACTCTGTAGGACTGATTGATCATGTTGAATATTTCTTAAATTTATTTAGGTTATAACAGTTTTCTTCAAATCCAGAAATTATGCTGTTTTAACAATTCAAACACCTATAATATTACAAAAAACGTTTTTCCTGTTTTCATTAGTGATATAACTACAACCCAGTAATCAGATTTCAGCTGCTGGTGAGAAGTTCTTTAGGTAATTGGATTATCTGTGAAAATTGAATGAACATGAGCTAATATTTATGCATATACTTATCAAATGTATATTTACTGAAGCTTTTCAAAACATTTTTAAAACAAGTAGATCTATCGATATTTGTATGTCATTTCAAAGAAATTATACAGAATCAAATAATGTCAGTATGCAAAGTAGTAAATGATTAAAATCAATGTTTTGGACAAGGACAAAATAATTCTAAGAAGTATCATCATTAGCAATTTTTAAGATCTTAACTTTTCAGACTTAATTTTATCACCACAGATAACTTTATTCTCTCCTTACACAAATGAAGATTCATCAATCGGATGACTTGAAAGATGATCACATCAAATTACTCTAATGTTAACTGGAGTCAACATTGCCATTCAATTCAGAAGGTCTTTTTATAGCACCAAGTTTAGTCCACAGTTTGTCACTTACACACTGAGATGAGGTCTCCTGAGAGTAACAAATATAAATATAGTATTGTTTCTGCCCTCATGAGCAGAAAATATAACAGAGTTCACAGAATACATGTATACAGAACCACCTTTAACTTAATACATATTGAGTAAATACATATATAACTAGGGATATGGTTTTATATACATGTATTCTATACATATAATTACATATATAACTAGTTATATAGTGTATAGAACCATATTTAGCTCAATACATATTTTTGAGCAAATGCATACTAGTGTGTATATATATATTAGTATATATATGGTTAACTTGATACATAATTTCCAAAAGCTCAAATGAAGTGCTGTCAGATCACTAAAGGGTGAGCAATTAGTACCATGAAAAAAGATACTTTTGGCCCAAGCACATAGATCTGAGAAGAAATTAGGAGGCTTTAATAAAATCAAGATAGTAGATCTACAGAAAATAAAATATTATTTGCTATTCTTTTCTGGTTTCATTTTCCCCATCTCTCAAGAAATGTGGTGTTTGTATGAGAATTCTCAGTGTGTTTGCTGTTGGCACACATTTCACTTGGGAAATTCTGTTCCCTGAGCCTAATAACGAATCTAGTGACTAGTAAAAGAACAGTAAGCAACATTACCAAAGATGAGTAAAAGCCAAGGCAAGAATGCATCTTGAAAAAAATTTTATAAATTCCTTTTTAAATTTGTACAAATTCTTCTTGAAAATTTATATATTTTATATTTCTATATATTTAAAAATCTTCTTAAAGTCTTAACCAGACAGATAACAAAGAAAACTGAAATTCACATTACCACCTAGATAAATGTATGTATACCTTAGGTAACATCATGGATCAAGCATAAGCTAAAAGAGTGAACAGTGATTACGGAAATTTCAAATGGTATATCTCTGTATACTAGTCACTGTTATTTTATCTGTTTTACCTTTTGGTCTTATGTAGCTAAACTTATTAAATAAATTTTAATGATGTAAAATATTGCCCTATTTTCATAGATGAAAATGTTATAGGTGAAAGGAAACTCATAGTTTTAAAGTTGAGGGAATTTTAACTCAAAGACTGAGTGCACCACCAAGTGGACTGGCCAGTTACATAAATTAAGGAGATAATAGGAGGTAAATGGATACAGCTGATGCAGGGATGCTTGGAAAGTCTTGCCCTTTCCTTCTCATCTTTCAGGCCATGACATAAGTGTCATCCTCTCTTAGAGGCCTTATTCAGTGCCCAAAACAATTCTCAGTACATAGTAGATATTCAATAAATTTTAGTTAAAAGGGTGAGTGAATTAAGTAAAACAGAAACCAAGTTCCTGAGGCTTCTGGGTGGCTCAGCCAATTGAGTGTCTGACTCTTGACTTCAGCTCAGGTCATGATCTCATGATTCATGAAATAGAGCCCACTGACAATGTGGTGCCTCCTTAGGATTCCCTCTCTCCCTCTTTCTCTGTTCCCCCCTGCTTGTGCTCTCTCTCTTTCTTTCTCTCTCAAAATAAAAAAAAAAAATCAACAACAAAAAAAGAAACCAGGTTTCTTTTTATGCCTGTGGTGGTTTTAAAATAGGTCTTCAAATTCTTTGACATGCCTCCCTTCAAAAGATACAGCCTATTTCCCCTTCCTTTGAATGTGGGCCAACTTAGTATTTTGCTTTCAATGCACTGATTATGGTGGAAATTATTGTGTATGACTTTGAGGCTAGGGTTTAAAAGTCATTGCCTTATTGTCTTGCTCTCTTTTGGATCACCTGCTTTGGAGGTAATGAGCTGCCAAGTCACCACGATGACATTCCAGTAGCCTGTGGAGAGACTCAGGTGAGAAGGAACTGCGACCTCCCACCAACAACTAGCACCAACTTGCCAACTATGGGAAAAACCACATTGGTGGTGAATCCTCTAGCCCTAGGAAAGCCTTCAGATGGTCAACATCTTCATCACAACCTCATGAGAAACTCTTAACCATGATCACATAGCTGAACCACTACTAAATTCCTGATTCACAGAAATTGTTATGATTATACTGTTTATTGCTGTTTCAAGCCACTAAGTTTGGAGACAATTTGTTATGAGCAATTGCTAGCTAACACAGTGTCCAACAAGGTCATACATGATCTGACCCTGGTTTACCTTGCCAATCACACCTCTTACCACTCATATTTTACACTGCTTCCTTTGTTTTTGGAAAGGAATTCATAGCCTAGACACTTATTTTCATATAACTTTGAGAAAACACAAAGACAAAGCAACTTAATATGGTAGTCACTTGTTACCCATCTTTATTATATTTTGCAATTAAGTCTTTGCATTTATAAGAAGGAATGAGTGAAGTAGGTCGCTCATGAATATTTCCTTAAATGGAGCAATCTGTAGTCTAAAAGAATATGAAATTTCCAGTTTTAAAGCTTTATAATACCCCTAATGCCATATGCCTTTTGCCAGTTTTCTAAGAGTATTACATACACTCTTCATATCCACTAGAAAACTAATCAACAAATTATATACCCAATTCTAACCATAGAATATGAAAATGGTTATAGATAGCTCTGGGGTTGAACTTAGCAAAAGTAGAATTCCCCTTCTCATGAAGGCTTCCATCTTTTGCAGGAAGGTCAGGATCAAGATTTAGGTTTTTCACAGAGCAGAACTCTTCAGCAGACTTAGCCATGACTTACTAGGAAACTCTTCATCACACAATAGTTAGCACAGGTTGGTAATTGCTTCCCTACCTACCATCCCAGATACTATGTATCATCTTCTTCCTTTGAACTAGCATTATGAGAGAAGGTTGGGAAGCATCCCCAAATTATCACCCAGCTTTAAGGTCAGGATGATTCAAATGATTTCCCTAAATATATTGTAAATGCACAGCTGCAAAGGATTAAAAAAAAAAAAACAATGGGTATTAATTGTAGTCACAAAAATAAAGACTATTTTGTGTACTCTGGAGGTGTAGTTGGGGCAAAAGAACAAAAGATAAGATTATACACTTGCTTGGTAGTGAAGAAGGAATTTTATTAATTAAAATATCATATGAATTTTCTAGGGTGATTTAAACTTAGCAGTTCTTTACCAGGGTTAAGATACTATGGGCTATTTTTAACCACTTTCTCCTGTCCAAAGATCCTATTTAAAGGACTATAGCTAAACTATTAAATGACATTAAAATGATTAATGTTTTAAATCTTTTGAAGGAAATTCAACATTATGGAATATTTACCATGTCATTTTGTTTGATCCCCACAACTGCGCTATTGGGGCCATTTAAGAGAGAAGACTACAGCTGGCAGTCATTCACTCCAGGACATACTCACAAATGGTGCAATCAGGGTCTGAACTCTGGAGGACTCCAAACCCAGTGCTCCTTCCACTCCCCTCAGCTGTTCCCTTCAACTGAGATCAAATTGTCACAGAAAACACCCTTGCTTTCATCTAGTAATTGGGGACTTAGTCGACTTCCATTTTCTCCTAGCCATTTGCTAGAGATAAGCAGGGACGCTCTGCCTAATGACAGTATTGGAATTATCATGAACTGCTTGATGAAGAAGTGCAAGTGTTCTCCTAGGTGTTAGGATGTTTCCAGTGAAGTAAGTAATAGATCTCTGTACAACCCAAGGAAATGAACATTCACAGGTATTAAGTTTCACACTATTCAAAATGTGGAACTGGGATTTGAACCCACATATAACTAATTCTAAAGCTCATGCTCTTCCTACTACACTATACTGCCATGTGCTTCAGCAGTATATTTGGCAGACTCTATTTTACCATATTTGGGTATTGCTAACAATCAGAAACACCACTGAAAATACTGTATTCACACTAGATCTACCATAATCCCTGCTTTCAGCTCCTCATGGATAAATAACCAAGGAAACATGTAAACTATTTTACCAACCATGACTGAAGATCAGTTTTCATAGACCACAGCTGAAGATCAAGACTTTTTTACCCTTGCCCCATAGTCATATTAAGAGCAAACTTTTAATATATATTCTGACATTTTTCCAGATGAGCTTATCTCACCAATATTTCTAAACTCACCAAATTCAAGTGTACCTCCTATCTTTGTTGTTCCTAGTCTTTCTATGTGGAAAGTCTCTTATTTCAGTTTCCTCTTTGTAGGGGAGAATTTCCCCTTATCTCGTTTTCAATGCCTGGCTCAACTCCTCTGTCAATTTTTCCCTTTCTTTCTTTCTTTCTTTCTTTCTTTCTTTCTTTCTTTCTTTCTTTCTTTCTTTCTTTCCTTCCTTCCTTCCTTCCTTCCTTCCTTCCTTCCTTCCTTCCTTCCTTCTTTCCTTTCCTTCCTTCCTTCCTTCTTTTCTTTCTTTCTTTCTTTCTTTCTTTCTTTCTTTCTTTCTTTCTTTCTTTCCTTCCTTCCTTCCTTCCTTCCTTCCTTCCTTCCTTCCTTCCTTCCTTC